>NW_017307335.1:297054-306198 GCF_000935625.1 Nanorana parkeri
TCTTTTTGTGGGACAAAAGTTTACTACCTTGTTGTTCCCCACTATTTTTATTGTTATTATTCTGCCTTGATTTCGGTCGTCCGTTGGTAGTTATACTTACATGTGCCAACGGATTTCCTATATTGACTGGAGTGAGCCCACTATTATTAACTCCTTTTTTACTACTTTCTGTGTTATTTTTACCTATGATTAAATTATCTAAGTAATTTTATTTTTATACCCTCCCCCCACTTTCTAGTTCAAAAGCTCCTCCAGTCTTTCTACCATTTTCCCCCCCCTAGGAATGCTGCACCTTTCCCATTAAGATGCAGCCCGTCTCGGCACGTTACCACTGCCAAGTTTCTGCACGTATTACCTAGAAACATAGAAGAGTGATGGCAGAAAGACCAAGTGGTCCATCAAGTCTGCCACATTTTGAATTTTTTTTTTTAAACCTTTTTGTCAGAGTATAAAATTATGTTTGTCCCAAGTATGTTACTAACTCTGCTAGAAGTCAATTCCAAGCATCAACTACTCTTTCAGGATGAATACTTTCCAGGGTTAGTTTTGAACTTCCCTCCTGCTAGTTTGAGGTCATGTCCCAGGACCATGGACTTGTGGTGCCATAGACTTCAATGAACTGACATGCCCCCTCCTGCCCCCTGTACACAGGGATCTGGCCTGTTTGTGTTCCAGAGGCCGAACGCTCTGGAACGCATTCTTTGTGGTGTAAACCGGTCCTTAACATTTTTACAGGTTTCAATTATGTATTCGATATCGCTTCTTTTTTCAGGTCTGTACATATCAGGTTCCTGCAGTCTCTCATATGTTTTATCCCTCAGACCCTTCACCCTTTTGGGCTCTGGACTCATCCTATTTTCTTAATTTCTTGGTCTCCAGAACTGGATACAGTATTTCAAATGAGATCAACTAAGAGATGTACAGTATAAAAGGGGAATCAGGACCTCCTCTTTCCTGCTGGTGATCCCTAGTATATCTAGTAATGCACCCCAGAATTCCATTCGCTTTCCCCAATGCAATGTAATTCAGGCCAACAGTGGACCGACTATATTATACTCTATCATGTTCATGTATTTCATTATAGTGAATCATTAATTTCCCAAAGTGTATTTTTTTTGCATTTAGAAATGCTGAACTGCAGTTTCCACTCTTTTTACCAATCTTCCAGCAATGCCAAATAAATGTTCCATGCTACCAACACCTCCAGAAATATCAAGCCTATTGCACAGCTGAAAATCTGCTGAATCACCCTTTGCTTGTAGAGACCATTAATTGGAACCATACTAAATGCCTTGCTGAAATCAGGATGAGCTTTGTTCACAGCACCTCCCTGGTCCAAAAACAGCTCTGATATAGTAAAAATTCAGTCTGATTAGTCTGGCCTTAGTAAAACTATGCTTTGTGTTCAACAGGTTTTGCTTTTTTAAATAATCATTGATCCTTCTTTTTAGGAGTTTTTATAGAATGTTTACTACTACAGATGTTAAAGCCTTTCTTGTGAATAGGTTCAATACCAGCTGCCCGCCAATCATGGGAAACCTCTTCTGTTAGATGTATGTATGGGGAGAATACCATCAGGACACATTGCTTTATTAAACTTTAAATGAGCCAGTTCATCTGTTATGATAAAAATGAACCTTCCCCTGCTAGAACCAATATGATCCTCAAACTTATTTCTGTTAGTGTCAATGTAATCTACTACTATTTACATCTAGAGCTTTTCTATGCTAGAAATGTAGGATCAGTTTTTCCAAACTATTTATCATGAGTTATAATCGCCCTGGTGTTTGGGCATCATTGTGTGGACGTCATTAAATTGCCAATTTTCAGCCATGCAAAGCTGCATTCTTGCAGTGTTCCTAATTTGGATGTTGGTCAGGTTCCCGGACCAACATCCCAGCAGCAATATGTAGAAAAAAATTATTAAAACCACATACATTGACACATATACATATAATGTCTTAATAGATCATATCTCATAAAAACAGAGCACAAAGCAGTACAGGGTCTAAGGAGAAAGCTGCACTTGTGAATCTCTATAATCTTCCTGACCATTACATCAGCCCAGAATAAGCCAGTTAGGAAATCTCCAACAGTTAAGTAAATTGAGATGCAGGGGTGCATGGAATAGAATGAAGAGGAGTATAATTTATGCACTTCATGTACCCCCTAACATGCAGTATATATTAATGTAGAGGTGTCCTCTGATTTTCCAGATTCCAAAAACGGGTGCACCCTTGTAAAACATTGTAAATATACAATTTAATATTTAAGCAGCATACATCGAAGATGTTTCCAAAATGGGTTGTTTTTTCCCCAAAGTAATTTTAGCTAAGAGAATTTAAAAGAGAATAAAAAAAATGAAAATTATTTAAAATGTAAAATACAAAACTAGTAAAATAAAGTATTTGGTGTACCTGAGGTTTGCTTAGAATAGTCCTTTCACTTCTTCAGTGTCAGGATCGAGGTCAATGTCATAAAAGCAAGGTCTTGTGGGTAATCCTGGCATGGTACTCATCTATGACAAAAAAAATGGTACATTAGTGAAATATGGCAGTCTCTGCGAATTGTTAGCCATCAAAAGTATAAACCTGTATAAAAGGTGCAGTATATTATCTAAACAAAACATAACATTAACTTGCAGATTCTTTTGTGTGAACAAATTAACAAGAGACCTTCTATAAAAGTTACAGTACAATGATTGATGAGAATAAGATTGTCTAAAATAATATACAAGCATATCATGCGAGTGTAAAGCAACACATACACAGGCTGTTAGAACTTTAAGCACTTGATAGACTGTTGTACTGTGAACGTTTACTAAAGCATGGTATTGGTATTGTAAGCATTATGGTTTCCATTTTATAGACGGTTATCACTGGAACAGGTATCACCACTGGAAGATTTATCTTCACCTCTCAGTCTGCAAAATGCTGGATTTCATATCACATTCTGTTGTTGGTGACAATGGTCACCAGGACAAACAAACAGACAGGGTTAAACTATCTCTACCTTCTCTAATCCTTCTCTACCATGTAGATTGACTATACATACACTTTCTAATGAAAAAAATGCAAGCAAGTTTCTTAGAGACAATTAAACTGTCACATCGGCTCAATAGATCGGGAAGGGAGTCAGTCACCGCACCTTACAAGATTCCCACCCCTACTCCAACGCTGACTGGAGGAACGGACGGGGCAGACACAGCTGGCTCTGCCTCTAGATAGATTCACGCAGCTGGGTGGATCTCAATAGCATTGTCGGCATCCGTCTCAGCTGCGGTGGTCTCAGTATAGACCACCGCTGTAGCTCTTGATATACTGAGCTTTGGGTCACGGGAGGACGCTAGTATATGTCCTCCCGTGAGCCTTGAGAACTATGGGGAAAACAACTTACCCCATAGTTCTCTTAACTGCCTTGTTTAACATCTTTTGCAAAACCCCTAACCTGAATTCAAGTGGGGAGTATACAGACAACAGGGGGGTGGGTAAGAGGAGTCAGAAGATTCTACTGCTTAATCTGCACATAGCAAGATCATGCTGTATATAAAGCAAACGGCATGGTGCCTCTAAATACTTTTCTGATAAGATTTGCTATAGTCATCACGCTAAGTGGTGGAGTCTGTATGAAATGGATGAATGATCTCTCAATTGAATCCAGATATCTCAAGTTAATCCAAAGACTGGCAGCAAGTCATTAATTTGAATCCTGGCAGACCAAAGCTATTTTTCGATTCCTCTTGGTACATTTCGCAGAATAAAAAATATATGCAGAGTAAAATATCTAGAAACCCCCTGGAAAAACATGGAATTAGCTTGCTTTCAAAAGGAACCCGGAGCGTATTACATTAACAACCACTAACACTACGCTTTTGTAATTGCTTTCAACCACAACACAAAATAAGCAAAAACTTCTGGTAAACAGTTGACAAGAACTTCTCAAGCACAACCCTAGCATCAGGAAAATATCATATTTCGTTTCTTGATGGTTACAGCAATGTGTTCTGTGTGTTAAGAAGAGCTCTCCTATTTAGCCTTCAATAAGAAGATCTCATTTTACAAGCTTATTACACTCTGCCAAGGAAAAGAATAGGCTGGAAAGGTGACTACAGAGAGCATGTTGTGTTTTTCACTGGCCTCCACGAACTTTATTGAATCTGCTAAAAGGATTCTTGGAACTCTATTGGATTCCAAAGCATTACAATTATTGACTCAGACCATTTGATTAATTAAACAATTTCATGGCAAAACAACCCTCCAGAGCATCTGGCTGCATTCTAAGAGCTGCAGGAACTAATTCCTTACAGTTTTTTTTCATTAGTGTTCATTCTGAGGTCAGTTAGACTTGATTTGCATGGTAAAAAAAAACCAACTGATTTTGCCAATCAGTATAAGTTTTGGAAAATCCCATATTGCATGAATTTAATAAAAAATAAAATAAAAACTTAGTTGTGTGATGACTTATTTGCTCCTGAGGACGTCTATTACTGTTGAAACACATTGGGAAGCGCTAATGCACAATGAAGTTATCACACACTGGGGCACATGCACACACATGGAACTGTAAGTGTGGTGCTCACTTTATAAGAATAAGCTCTCATCCTTATTGTTGGGCAAGCACATTGTTTACATTTTTTAAGCTGGATTTTAAACTTTTTCAATAAAGCCGTTTTGCATTACCATGGTTTCCCTGTTGCTTTGTCTAATGTATCATTGGAGCCCGTCCTGTTAACCCTGGAAAGGGAGTGATGCAGAGAACAAGCAATGCTCTTATGACTAACCTATTAACTTAAGTGGTCATTCTGCTTTTAAGAGTCTATTTCTTTTGGAGATGTGGTTGAGGTGAAGCAGTGGATACCTTCTTTTGTATTTGGAGCACGCACTTAGGCTCAAAACTGAAAAAAACTCATTTCAAGCTATGAATCATTGCTGCACCTGGAACCGTGGAAACGACTGGTTGCACTACATCAGGGGCGCCCACTATTTTTCGTCTGGAGATCTACTTTTCAAATGACGAGCTCATTGAGAACCCTTTTAAAATAGAAAAATATTTTTTTCTGCTGCCTCTATTCTAAATGAATGGAAAGCAAAGAGGCTTCATATCCTGTTCATTCATTTATAACTGGCGACACATAGTACTATGTGTCCCCAGTTATTTACATAGACTGCACTCATTTAGGATTTTGGGCGTATATTTTACATGTGCTTTGCATTGTGAAAGGTTTCTATCTTGAGTCATATTTACACCTATTCCTGTATATTTATATCTTTTCGGATTTTTACAGTAAACTTTTTTATATCTGTAGTTAAGAGCCTGAAATATCTGATATATGCAAAAACATCTTTAACCTCTTGCCGTCCGCCCGTAGTAAAAAAACGGACGGACAAATTTCAGTACAGCGCTGCATGATGGAATAAATGTCAGTTAAAGTACCGCAGCGCTGAATACTGAAAAATGGCCTGGATGGGAAGGGGGTTTAACACCGCGGATGTCAACTGGTTAAACAGTGGAAACAATCATTCCATGCTGCTAACTTTTATGACAGCGTAGGTTCTGCAAATTTCCTGCTTTGCTGGTCATGTTAAGTAATGTAAACAATGACTCTTCAAAAACAGAGACCTCTTTGATGTCTTGAGACTTCAAAGGCACCGAGTTTATTGGGAAACAAAAAAGCTTTCTCTATGTTACCCTGAAGACTATCAAATAGAGGAACTTCAAGCAGAACATCAGCCAGGTACAGATAAGTGTTAGAACATCTGCCAGGTTTTTGATGTTACCCGGGTTAGGCCAGGTTCACATATGTGCAGGGCACTCATTCAAAATGGGCCACCAATGCACCATAAATGAACCTAAATACCAACCTGCACTTTTTTCCCAAAACACACAGATGGTTTACATATGTGCATTGTTGTGTGCCAAAATGCAGATCCATTCTCCCTACTAACCACCAATGTAAGAGGCATTTTAGCCATTGAAACCCGGATTAGTTTCAATAAGGTTTCCCAGGTGCTCGAAAATTTTAGGGGTTCCTCTGGTATTTGGAATGAGATTTAGTGAGGTCACTAATGTGCTGTGGCGTACTGTGTACAATATATATATATATATACACACACATATATACACACACACACACTGAGTGGCCAGATTATTATGACCACCTGACGTTTGTAGGCAAATTAGCTATAATTTCACGCTGAAGTTGCTAGAGGGCCAGACCATTATAAATAGGGAAGCAGGTTGTTTACCATGACAGTAGAAGTGATTTATTTTGGAAGATATGGGTAAACAATGCGATTTAACAGCCTTTGAACGTGGGATGATTGTTGGCGCTCGGAGCCAAGGAGCGAGTATCAGCAAAACAGCAGAATTCGTTAAATGTTGAAGAGCAGCTGTTAAAGTGTTTGAAGACTGGACTGTCAGCCGAAAATCTGGGTCTGAACTTGCGAATTGTGGCAGTCAGCGACTAGTCAATGTTAGGGCAGAACGGAGAGTGGCAAGACTGGTACAAGACAACAGAAGGGCAACAGTGCATCAAATTACTGCAGATCTGAATCAGGGATCCTCTCGAATGATCTCTGAACGCATTGTTCGCCGTACACTGCATCGTATGAGATATGGAAGCCGAAGGCCTGTTCGAACACCTTTGCTGTCTGCAGTTAACAAGATAAAACGTCTCCAATTCGCACAGGAACACAAGGATTGGACAGTCGAGCATTGGGAAAAAAGTCATGTGGTCCGATGAAATCACATTTCAAGTTGCATCATGCAGATGGCAGAGTGAGAATTTGGCGGGAACAGCATGAAAGCATGCACCCCACATGCATGAGTACAAGCCTTCAAGCTGGTGGGGGCATGTTATGGTTTGGGGCATGTTTTCCTGGCATGATTTGGGCCCTTTAGTTCGTGTGGAACAGCATCTGAATTGCACAACATACCAAAGTATCGTTGCTGATCAAGTTCATCCTATCATGTTGATGGCGTATCCCAATGGAGATGGCTTCTTCCAACAAGAGCGCCATGCCACGGTGCTCGTATTGTGCAGGAGTGGTTTCAAGAACATGAGGGAGAATTTACCTTGCTTAGGTGGCCCCCACAATCACCAGATCTCAATCTAATTTAGCATTTGTGGGACGAAGTTGAAAGAGCCATCAGGCAGCAGGTTCCACGACCATCAAATCTCACAGAACTGGACAGTGCTATTTCATCAGGCATGGTGTCAGATTCCTCGCATCACCTTTCAACATCTCGTGGAGTCAATGCCAAGAAGAATTGCCGCAGTATTGAAGGCAAAAGGTGGCCCAACGAAGTACTGATGGGGTGGTCATAATAATCTGGCCAGTCAGTGTATGTATAATATATACATATATAATATGCATACACTGAGTGGCTGAGTATATATGTATATAAATAAAGCACTAGGTAATTTTTCTGATGCAGTTTTTTTAAAGCATCTGAAATTGCAAGCCAGGTGATATAAAGGGAAAGAGTCAAATGAATGTTGTGCTAGAAGACAAGACTCTGCAAAGGTAATCCAACAATCACCCATAGTTTCCATCAAAATATTTGCAATGTCTTCCCGGTCATCTGCCACAGAATTCCAGATGCTGCTGCAGAGGATAGATAAATCAAGGCAGAGTTTGCTTTGTATTGTAACAATGTAGGAGACATTTGATTTATTTTAAAAAAAAGGTGTGACCTGAATAGAGTCAGATGGCGTGCCAAACAATACTGCTCAGGGGCCTTATGAAAATAACCATGAAAAATACTGCTGTCTCCAGAAATACTTAACTCATGGCAAGTTCTAAGGCGAATGTAATCTAAACTTGCTTGGTAATCACATCTTTGCACTGAAAAACACTACACACAATGAGTATGCCGTATTATTTTATGATAACTGATAGGGACACGGCAGTTAACATTAAGATTTTTATGATTAAAGAAAAAGTTAAGCTTAATTTAAGAACTGAAAAATCAGTATTATATCAATCACACTGTTAAAACCAATATGTTCAAGACAGCAGAATTGAATAAATGTAATTACAGAAAAAAGCCGGGCTATGACTCGCTGAAACTTCGGTGAAATAAACCTACCATTTGATGCATTTACTCCTGTGGATGACCTTTGAGTACCTACTAAATATGGGTCATATATATTTACTGTATTTTACTGGCCAAAAGGATTGCATTCCTGTCCAGTCTTGAGATTTTAACAGCTCTGTCATAGCACAGCCTTGCTGGAAGGGAAGAGAGCAGATTCTCCTCTGCTGCAGTTAACACTTACAGGTCTTATGCCTCCCCTAGTCTGTGACTGTACTAGACTTCCTCAACTGGGGTGGCATCTAGCTTAATCCAGGGTGTTGTCAAATGGAACACATGACGTTATTCCAGGGCAGGCGGCATTAAGAAGGCTGAAAGTCTGTCTCCATCTAGACCTGCTCCGTCTCCCACTACTGATTTTTTGCATGGAACTCCCCTTTAAAATCCATACTAGACCACTTTCTAGGATAAGGGCCTTGTATGGATTTTGGTGAGGGTTGGTGGGCACACTTTTTTTAATACATTTTAGACTGGGGGGCCTTAAAATTTTGCATACTTTTAAAGGGGGCTGTGACTGAAAAAAAGTTAAGCAACTTGACTAAACTGTAGCAGGATAAGCAGAACACTGATGTTCGAGCTCTCTCCGTCTATCGGCAAGCTTCTTCTTAGAACATGAGCACTGCAGCACACCAGATTGTGCAGCTTCTCCCTCTCTCAAGCTCAGCTCTACTGTACACAGTGGATTGCAAAAGGCAAATATCTCAAACTCAGGCACTTGACCTTCTTGCATTTAAATATAAGTGAATTCCTTTTTGCCTCATATCTGCCTAAAGTTCAGCAACAAAGCAGTATCATGTATTTCAGTTTACAGTGAGAAAGATGGAAGTTATTAACAGTGTCAATGGACAGCAGTAAACAGGTTATAGCTGATCAAATGCAGTACCTGCTTATTGCACACACAAGGTACATGTTCTTCCATCCCTCCATGAGTGGTGAAAACTATGGATGCACCGAAATTTCGGCCGCCTAAACATATAGGCTGAAAATGGCACTTTTGGCAAACTGCCGAAAGCACCATCTTTTGGCCCAAATTGCGGTGCATGCCTA
>NW_017307335.1:306246-312097 GCF_000935625.1 Nanorana parkeri
GGGGGAGGAGAGAAACATTCAGGCAGTGAAAATAGACCAAGCTCTCCTCCCCGCACTGCCGGCTCAGACTCCTGTGACAGGGAGTCCGGATGGAGAACGGGTACAAGCAGCTGATCAGCTGATGGCTGACTGCTTGTAAATAATTGAGGACCGATTATGTTACTGTGTCCCCAATTATGAATGATCACGAAGTGCTCTACATCACATCCTGTTAATTCATGATTGTGGATATTAGCTCCACAAATTATGAATGAACAGAAACACTCAGTATAGAGGCTTCCTATTCATTCATAACAGGGGCTGAATGCAATAGTAGCAAAACATGGGTCTCCAGATGCTTTATGTTTTCAAAAGGAAAACTATAATCACTAATGTTGTTATCCTGTTATATTTCCTGTGGGGTTTCTAAAGATCACAGAAGACATTCAGTCTCTGGTTTTATATAGGTAGCACATTCACTATGTATAACCTCAATTATTGAGTTCTGTAATCATGCATATCGTTTTTTTTTTTTTCCACCAAAGCATATAAGGACGACAGGTAAATATGTGAAAAGCAGGCAAGAGCTTCACTGGCTGACTGAATATAAAACAATATTTCTATGCAACGTTTCATGCTACTGTCATAAACGAAACAAATATAACAGATATGACACAAAACAGTGGATCAGTTAGAACAGGAATGTCCAAACTCTGGCCCTCCAGCTGTGGCAAATCTACAAATCCAATGATGCATCTCTCTCCGGGAGTCATGTCTGTAGCTGTGAGAATCCTGCAATGCCTCATGGGATTTGTAGTTCCGCCACAGCTGGAGGGCCGGAGTTTGGACACCCCTGAGATAGAGGGATAATTTTATTTTCAGGAGAAATATGAGCCATTATATATTCCACACTTCATTACATCTGCTTTCATGTACAACCTCTGAAAATTGTAAAACTTTAAAAACCTTAGTCTGCTACACCCAAATCTAATTTTAGATACCACTCTGGCAATGTGTTACTTTTCGGGAATAGCGAAAAATATTTACATATGCTTTTTCAGTCGCCACCTCTCTATTCATGAGCAGTATGAAACAGGTGTGTGATTTAACCCATTGGCTTTTACCCAACCTGTAAGTACTAGCCTCTGGTGGACTACACCAGAGGCTAATACCAGTTCCAATTTAGTATTACTTTGTATTACAAGTGTATCTGTAATTGTTAGTAGTTTGCTAAACTAAGAAAAATGTCATAAGATGTGCAATAAAGGCTAATTTTAGGAGTAGAATAGAAATATACCCATAGGATATAAAAAGTAGACATGTGCATTCGGACGAACCTGCAAATCAACGAAAATCATTTGATTTGGCGGTCCGTCCGAATCCAAAATAACAAATTTAATGTATACCCGCATATACTAAAATTATATTGGGACATAAATTCATATTGGCCGCCGGCGTGTTCTGCACATGCCTTCCGCCATCTTGGAGGTGGAGCGTGTGACGTCACAGGACTGTGACATCACACGCTGAACAAGCGGTGGCCAGATCAGCCACTGGCGTGTTCTGCACCGCCATTTTGGAAATGATCTTGTTATACACCAAGATGCAAGTGCTCGAACATGCGGGCACCACCATCTTCGTATATATCAAGATGTACGCCAAAATGGTGGCGCAGAATGAGCCGGTGGCTGATATGACCGCCGCTCGTTCTGCGGTTTCAGTGTGCAGTTTCGGATTCGGAAGATCGTTGCCTTTGAACCAGAAACCTAAAAATGTGTTTCCTTTGACCAAACGAATGAAGATGTTTTTTGTTTTCATTTTTTTTCATCTGGAAACAAAATGTTTTGTTGTGCACATATCTAATAAAAAGGCTTTGTTTGAGACTTATAGGAATCTCCGAGGCTAGCTAAGTTTAATCGTACTTTTCAGCATGGCATGAAGCCTGAGGTTGCAGTCAAATGTAAATTATTGCACTGAGCTGATACATTCTGTGAAGTTCATAGAATTCTGTTTCTGTACCACTGCTAATATTAATGAACTAATGGAGAGCATTCGTGGATGTATGGTCTAACAAAAAAGCAAATGTATTTATGCTGTGCTTACATGTTGGTGAACATGGACAAAAATGCTTGTTTTTACTCAAGAAGATAAATAGTTTACATCTCTGGACTCTGGGACTGGGGGTGCCATAGCAACTTTAATCACTAGAAAGGGTCTATGAAACACTAAAAAAAAAAAAAACTCAGATGATGCCATTATGTATCAATATACAGTACGTATTTAGATGGCAACAAATCTGACATTCTTGGAAAAGTATAATTGAGAATTATTAAGCAAGTGATTTTCACTCAGCCTCATAATCTGAGCCGACGTGTGAAAATGAAACTGTCACAGGTCGGCTCAGTAGATGGGGAAGTGAGCGAACACATACCGGCGCTCACTCACTTCTCGATCTATCCCTGCAGAGAGCCATGACTGTCAGTCACGGCTCCCTGCAGGGATTCCCCCCCCCCCGATCCTCCAACTCTGACTGGCGAAACGGACAGGGGAGGTGGCGGGCACAGCTGGCTCTACCTCTGGATAGGCAGAGCCAGCTGTCAATCCCGCAGCTGGGTGGATCCAGACAGTATTGTCGGGATCCGTCCCGGCTGCGGCGTCTCAGTATACTGCGAGCTACTGAGCTTTGGGTCACGAGAGAACGCTTGTTTGTGTTCTCCCGTGACCCTTAGGAGAACTATGGGGAAAAGTCCTGACCACCTCACTGACTTTACACTGCCTTTTTTTGTTTCCCACTTGTTTGCAACAGACACCAGCTGTCTAGCTTAGGCAATCCTAAACAGGGTATTGAAAACAGCTGAACCCTTACATTTTCCCCTTCAATGTTTGAATCCTTTATGAAGTTAATAAGGTCACTGCTTAGTGTAGCAACACAGGAGTTTTAATATCCAACAAAACTTGGGTGCAAATAACTGGAACCTATTTTGCTCACCTTGTTCAGACTCAAGTGTCTCTGAAAAGTAAAAAATGGTACTCCAAGAGAGTGCCAAAATATCTAAGTTAATGGACCCTCGCCGAAGGTTTAACTGCAGATTAATTTTGTGACCTCATTCATAATATATTCGGCAAATGACTGCAGCAGTGACCATCTGATTACATTTGTCATTTGAAGGAATATCCCATAGAGCACCTGGTATACCCTGTTCTGTAGAACTGCCACTGTTTTCTCACTTTCAGGTTCACGCCTAGCAATGAACTGCTCTGTAACCTCAAACCAGTAAACTCAAATATATATTAGCTCAGATTTCAAAGAATGTTTTGCTAAAATCGGCAATGTCTTAAGAGTTCTAATCAAGGAAAGATGTTCTTTGATGTAACACATGCAGGACCAATATCTTTGGATCAGATTTACTTCTTCTATAGAACCTTAGCTTGAAGCAGTTATGCTGTCCAGGTAAAAATAAACATTTTCCAAACATTCAAATCCAAAGAAGGTAAAATTATGACAGTGATCTTCAGTACCTGTTCCAAGCACTACCCAGACATAATCCACTTCCCTTTTTTTCAAGCCAAATAATACTGATTGATTAAATAAGAAGCTCTTCGCTACGAGATGAGAAACAAACTGCCCTTTTAGTAGATCCAATTACTAACCAACCACAAAACAAGGTTTTCTTTGCCGAAATCAGTTCAAGGTTTAATACAAATAATTCAAATATTTTCATTGTTTTCTCTCCTGACAATTACAAAACGGACATCTAGCAGGAGTAGAAAAAAGCAACAAATAACCTCTAAATAAAGATCCCAGGGCAGAAATCTTTCCATATACTCAAAATGCTTAAAAATGTTTAGTATTTATTATTCATAATTCATATTTAAACTAAAAATAAACAAAACGATATCCTCCAAAAAGCAAAACAATATATGATACCCCTCTCTCCTCACATTTTTTAGAGGAGAATTTAAAAGTGGCTTCAGAAAAAATATCTGACAAACGAAAGTATAGAGACAAAAAGGAAAAGGGAGACCGCCTAACATCACAAGTACAGCGAAGTATGAATCTGGAACAATACCTGTTGAAAAAGACCTAGCAGAAGATCGGTGTCCTGAATTTGATGCCTTTTTAATTTTTAAAATGAACTACAAGTGATTGCCAAGGGGCTATCCTTCTGTCCAGAGAATAATATTAATAAGTTCAGAAACCATAAAGTATACTTTCTATTTGCACGAAAATTAAATGTTAAAGCAAATGCATGATAGGAGTGTATTGCCCCTTGGAGGTCTCTTGAATGAATGGGGGGATTTTTTTCAAAGAAGGACTATAGAGTGCTTTGAGACTTTCATGACTTATGGGAAGAAGGACATTTGTTGGGTGAAGAAGAATGGAGGAGTCCAGAGAGTGACAAATCAGATGAAACTGTGATACAGGGTTTGAAACCTAGATCTACCACATTCCCACCACTGTCGCAGAATGCAACTGGTTTTGCCTTTGTAAGGAATGTTTGTGATGTTAAACTGTTTTTTTACCTCTTGCAAGACTTGCATGTTACCAAAACAGAGATGGGTAAATCTTCCCCATGGGGACACAGACCAGAGGATCCAACTCTTAAAAACGTATTCAAAGCTTAAAAAAAGTTTGAATAGAGTTTCACTTTAAAAACAAACATTTAGCCGCAAGTACTTGTCCAGAAGACAAGAAAAAGAAGCCAATAAGCATTACTTGGAGTACAGAGTTGCCCAATTTAGTTAGAATTCTGGTTTTCAAGAAACAATGTAATATTACAACTGCTTATACAAACAAGAAAGATCAGTTATGTTTAGAGAGCTTGATAAATGGCATTCATCCAATATCTGAAGAAAAAAACTACCAAACCCAAAGGTTCATTTTAACAGCTAAATCATCATACATGCCCCTTAAAACACTTAAAGATTTATAAATTTAATTACTCACATTCCACCACATGAAGTAAGTTTTTATATGCAATAAGCAAGGAAGGGATGTTCAACTTCAAGGTATATATTGCAGAAAGCATTATTCTAAATTCCAATTCCGAAATTTGCCTTGCAAAGTCTCCTAGAAATTATTCTGAATATACAGAACTTTACAACAGTTGTAGCCACTTTCCCAAAGCAGGAATATTTAAAACTTTACCGTGAATATTTTTTTTCTAGTAAATGCAGTAAACATAAAAAAAATGAATAAAACATAGAAACTAAATCAAATATTTGGCGTTCTTACCCTTTCCTTTTAAAGCAACTCCCAAAAAAAACTCTAAAGCAAAGCTCAGCTCTCCAGTGTAACAAGTGCAGTACTGGCTTCAATCGCTAAACTTACGGCAAAATCTTCTGCATTCATCACCCCTGAGAGTAGTGAATGCCGGTCTCCCCCTGCTCTACTTAATGGTTCTTCATGCAAACTCCAACAGGGTTATTCACAAAAAGGTGAAGAGTTTAGAGAAGGCAGGAGAAGTGAACAATCTAGGATAACATAGCTGAACTGGAAAGTGAGCTGAATTGGATACATTTTCCAAATCGGCTATGTTGTCCTAGACTGTTCACTTCTACACTTCTCCTGCCTTCTACAAACTCTTCACCCTTTTGTGAATAACCCTGTAAAAGTCACTGGGGGAATTTATCAAAACTGGAGCAGACAGAATCTGTAGAAGTTGCCCACGGCAACCAATCAGCTTCTCTCTTCAGTTTGTTCAATTAAGATTTGAAAATTAAAGATAGAAGCCGATTGGTTGCCATGCACAGCTGCTCCAGATTTTGTCTGACCCTGTTTTGATAAATTCCCCTCACTGTGTTCTGTAGGTCAGGGAAGAAGGAACCACAGTGCCTGGGAAGATGGGGGGGGGGGGGGGGTGCGGGGGGG
>NW_017307335.1:312400-313545 GCF_000935625.1 Nanorana parkeri
GGGGGGGGGTTGCTGGGTGAGACTGGGAAGCAAACATTCAGCGCCATAAAAGTGTTGAATGATGAAGACTTTGCCCTAAAAGTATTTGAGTCTTTCATTGCAGGGAGCAATCCTTTAGATTTTTTTGGAAACCACCACTTGAACACAAAAGATGCACTTAAAGGACATTTCTGAGAATATCTGTGTGGTAGGGTGTTAAAGCATCCTAGAGAACTTCCCACAGTTCCACTGCAGACCTTGGCCTTCTTACTTCTTTTTCTCTGCAAAAAATTTTAGACTGGCTCAAGGATGTTGAGGTTGGGACTCTGTGGGTGATGCATCATTTCTCACACAATTTTCTTTTGTTCTTTTTGCTGCAGATAGTCCTTTTCATTTTTTCCGATGTGGCTGGTGGGTCGTTGTCAGCCTTCACTGCTGCCTGCAGGCATTTATCCATGTAAAGTTCTCCAGACCTTTGAGAGCCAAAAATGTCAAATTTAACCCCTTGGTCAATAGCACCCTGCTGCCATCTTCGGTTGCAACTCTTCCATGAAGACCTTTTTTGAGAAGATGAAGGTGGGTGTACAAGGGTTGCAGTGGCTTCCAATTTTGAGGGAATGGATTACCAAGGTATGCTTGCATTTCTCATCTGCTGCACTCAGTTTCTGTGGCCAACACCTGCATTTCTTTCCCACAACCTTGTCTGTGCTTTAGCAAAAGAGCTTGGACAGCAAACAGACAGATCAGTTGGCTGTGCAATATCTGCTAGGGAAAGCCCTTATTAATGCAGAATGACTACCTCATGTTTTGCTGCTATATGAAAAGCTTACAATTTTTGAATGAAAGCTGTCCGTTTGAATATCCTACTGTATTCAATGTTTTCAAAGTAAATGTGCAGAACTTTCACAAATGCTGTTTTTTTACTGACCAATTGCAGAAAACCTAAAATGACAATTTAAGTAAAATACCTTGGTGAATTATCTACAGTGCCAATCAAAAATAAAATGATCTATGCAATAAATCAATGAGAAATAAACTTAGAATTACTAATTCAACCTTTGCTAAATGGGGTTTTGGGGCCTGAGCGCCACAAATTCGTTTCATTAATCCCTCCACTGATGCACTGTCATTGTCCTTCCACTGACAAAGTTTATTGATAAGGTAGC
>NW_017307335.1:313571-362827 GCF_000935625.1 Nanorana parkeri
ATACATAGCTCCCAATGGTCCCTCTTTTGCAACCAAATCCCTCTGTTCCTCTTTTCTTGTAAATTGTTCTTCACTTTTGGTATGATGTACAGATTTCTAGAAAAATTTATAATTTAGCTACCAAAAGTGTTATACAATATTAAACCTTTCATCCAGCCTCTACATGTTTGCATTTGTTAATTTTTAAAAGCCAGTATAAAAAGGAAATGTGGTAGTGATTTTGTGGGTTTAGAGCAGGAAAACAGAAAAAGAAAAGTCTAAAGCGCTACTACCCTTGCAGGCAGGAAGTGTTCAGGCCTGGGGGGCTTTGTGTGCCATCCGAAGATCCGTTTGATGTTAAAGGCGAGAGGGAGAGAGAGGTAATAGATGAGGCATGAGATGCTGGTGTCAAGCAAACAAGAGAACATTTGTGTATCATTTCTTCACGGTCCATTTAACCTGGATCATGCGCAGAGATGTGTTCCTTGCTTACATGTTGTGTGCTTAAAAGGTGTCCCCCCAAAAATTAGCAGGCATGGATTTATGCTGCATTACATTAATGTACAAAAATACAAATACACAACTCGTATGCATATTTGTAGATGAGCAGTATAACACAAATAGGTTTTAAATAAAACTATGGAGACACAGTGCTGCTAAATTGTATAAATCATAGGCAGCCATATTGAACATTACATAGAATGAAAAAAAAAAAAAAGGGAATGGTCTGACACACAAAAAACTTTTATCCCTTCGTTAAGTAACGCAGGTGGTCTCTCGTTTTTGATTTCCAACAAAAAAACTCATTCTTTCCTCATGTCAAACACTCTGTAAATTGGAAAAACTAGCTCCAGCTGTCAAAAAGAACACATTTCCTGAAGAGAAATACTTTGCCACAAAGATGATATCCTTGGGCTGGAAATTAATTCACTGACGTCCAAGTAAGAATGTTATGATGAGGACTGTTAAAAAGAAAAAAAAAACAATACTGCAATAATACACTTGCACTAACAGCCTACAGTGACTTAAGGAAGTGCAGTCCTAGGAGCATTTTAACAGATGGGTGGAAGCAGGAAACACAGGAAAGACCAATAAGCTTGTACACAAGAATAATCCATTTCCTTCTAAACCTGAATAGAGCATCTCTGGTGAGACGTACAGTACAGTATAAACACACACACACAATAGGTGATGCATACACATTAAGATGTATAACATTTTCTAAAATAATTGTTGCATCTGTTGGGGGATTCTGCCTCTTCCAAATATGGATTTGTCAGCTGTTGGGCACCGATGCACTGCTGCTGGCTATGCTAGTTTGCCAATATAAAGGTTTAAAAAGCTCTTCCATTATGTTCAATAGGTGTCTTTCACTTTAATTGCCTGCATCATCCACCAAATAAACCCTGCATGCGACAGGGACACCTAGGAACAGTCCAAGCAGGTCTCGCCTGTACTTTTTATTTGTCAAGGCAGTAAAGACGCAGCTTAATGCAGTAGGGCTTTGCACAGCAAGCACTCCAAAATAAACTGTACATATTCCTTGTTAGCATTCTGTCAGCAGTCAGACTTTCACCTGGCAGCAGGCTAACAGCAGCTCAGGGCTTGAAATTTTGAGTCCTGGTTTAAAGTGCAATATACTGTTATTTATAGCAGGGAGTTAAAAGGAATTGAAAAAGTGCAGATACAAATCCTAGAGACCCTCACCATGTGTAGGTGAGAAAGCTAGGCGACAGACACACAGACACACACACAGACACACACACTAACAAATAACAAAAACATATTAGATATGTGCATACACATATATTTATACAGAAGAAGAATCTAACCATTTAGTACACAACCATAGAAAATATTTAGAGTGCAAACCTGCATTTGCTCCAATGTCCTCTTTGGCTGCATTAAAGTGAATATTAAACCCTCAGATTTTTTAACATAAACCAATACTGTAATGTGTGCCTTACTGTAATCCATGGTAGTTTCCCTTCTTTGCTGCTCTTCCTTTTAAATCCTTATCTCTTCTCATGCTGGGGGAGAACTTCCCTTTGTAGCTGAGTGCCTCTTCCTGTAGTGCTGGCTCAGGTTGTGAATCTGCACAGAGACACCATGTATCCATTCCAGAGACAAGGCAGTCTGCTGCAAACCAGAAGTTCTGCCCAGCATGAGAAGAGATACAGATTTAAAAGGAAGAGCAGCAAAGAGAAGGGAAACAACCATGGATTACAGTAAGGCACACATTACAGTATTGTTTTATGTTAAAAAATCTGAGGGTTTAATGTCACTTTAAGCTTTTGCATTCCTATTGATTAGTATGGAAAAAAAAACCCATTCTGATGCCAAGGAAAGACTATGTACACAAGCCTAAAGCACCTCCTGTCAGTCGGCCCCTGCCAGCTCTAATGCATTCATTTTCATAAAACAATACACTTCCCTTTGGTGGAGGATTTTTTTTTTCTCCACCTGTGTAAGCTTCTAAATTGGAACTTACCCAAGGAAGATCCCTGTCGCAGGGAGGCAGCTAAAGAGAACAGAAAGGTGAATATACCTTGATTTTGGTAGAATTTGCAGCCTGGCAGCACTGCTGCCATGGAGTCTAAACAAGTATTTCTATGGAGTTTATATGGTCACACCATTTATTTTGGTCTTTCTGGATGCACCACTTTCACCCCACAATTAAAAAACATACCATAATTAAACTGTACCTAAAGATACGGTTTTGAAAAAAGGTGTTTGTGAAAAAAAACAAAACAGATTTTTATAACAAATAAATAAAAAAGCATACATATAAAAAAAATGCCCGTTTTCTCATGTCATGCACCTCTTTTTCTACAGTTTCCAGCACAAGAGTGCCAAATAGTCTGTCATCAACAAGTGAATTTAATGCTCCACCTGTGTGAATGATGTGCCCCCGGGTCAGGGTCATAGGGAGCTGAGATAAAAACCATTCAAGTGCTAATTGAATGTTACTCTTGTGTTACTGCTGACATGTTCAGATAACACTTGGTTTATTTTACCTTGAAAGACAACCATGCTGAGTAAGAACCTGGGCCAATCACAACACAAAGAAAAACATGCTTAAAAAGAATTCAGAATTTAATAACACGGACAGGGACAGGCGCAGTACAGCAATGCAGAGATAAGAGATAAGCCCAAATTGCACAATCTTTCCAAAAGAAAAAACTTTTAAAGCAGAACCTCTTACTGCCATGTTAAAGGGTGACTGACGTATTTCTGATTAAAACAAAAATCTCCCCTGGTTAGATATATGGATTTTCAGAGTGCTAACTGCTGCCGTTTCTGATGGCATACATACAGTGGGGCAAAAAAGTATTTAGTCAGCCACCAATTGTGCAAGTTCTCCCACTTTAAGAGGAGGCCTGTAATTGGCATCATAGGTAGACCTCAATGAGAGACAAAATGAGAACAAATCCAGACAAAATCACATTGGCTGATTTGGAACAAATTTGCAAATTATGGTGGAAAATAAGTATTTGGGTCACCTACAAACAAGCAAGAGTTCTGGCTCTCACAGACCTGTACCTTCTTCTTTAAGAGGCTCCTCTATAAGTTTGCACCTGTCCGAGATTTACCCTGGCAGAAGGATTAGCTGTAGCTTCGGCTGATCCTTCGGCTAGCTTTGGTTGCGGGAGCCCTTCGGTTCAGTCGAACCGAAGGGCTGCTTTACAGGCTATTCCTGAAGGCAGCCGAGCCGAAGGCATATGCTTTGGCTTGACTGAGCCAAAGTGAGAGACAAACGGCTCGCAATTGACAGCTGGTCACGGCTGGCTCCGCCCAGTTATCATTTAATGACAGCACAGTGTCCTTGAGGATGCTGGGCTGTCATTGAAGGACAACAACTCTGCGGAGCGAGTCGTGAGATCACGACTCGCCCAGCTGTCAGTTGCGACCAGTTATCATTTGCAAGGCGTTTGGCTGTCACTTCGGCTCAGACGGGCTCCACCCAGTTGTAATGACATATCAGCGTCCCCCAAATGACCTGGGTATGCTGAACTGTCATTAAACAATGACAACTGGGCGGTTATTCATTGGCCGGGAAGACTAGCAGGTCCCGGCCAATAGGAAACAGTTGGGTGGAGCTAGCTTATTTATATTTTACTACATACATTTTAATATTTTATTTCTTTTTAAAAAAATAATTTTTTTAAATTTACATACATTTTTAAACTTTTGTCATTGATTTCCTATTCTGCTCGGTACCACGGAGGTACTGAGCAGAATGGCTGAGCCAAATGCCGCTCGGCAGCATTCGGCTATTCGCTCACTGCCGGTCGGGATAGGGGCTAACAGCAGCGAGTGAGCTGCCGGAGCTTCGGCTCAGCCGAGCCAGATGTTGGATTGGCTGAGTCGAAGTCCTTCTGGACTTCGGCTCAGCCAAACAAGCAGAGCATGCTCGGCTGACCGAAATGCTGCCGAAGTACGGCTAAAGTGAATAGCTGGCTCACTTCAGGTGGGTTATTCACTCGGCTGCCTTCGGCAGCTTTGTAAATAACCCTGTAAGTGCCGATACCGCCACTTGAATTTTTTTTATCAGAAGCGGCTGCCGAGGCCATAAGCAAGCACATCCTGCATCTGTCTGAAGCTGCTTCTTCCTGTGAGCCACGGGCGTCTGTAAAAAGGCACAGCCGGATCACACATCTCCTCCTCTGTCTTTCTGCTACCACACTACCTGCCTCCGCACAGCACTCCTAGAAACCGCACAGCACTCCTGAAAGCCTGCACAGGCCGCACAAACCACACAGGCCAAACGAGAGCGGTCCTCCTTGCTCTTTCTCCCGGCTGCCTTTCCTTGCTCTCTCCTCTATAGTCTCCAAAAAAAATGTGTAGGTTTCACTTGAAGAAAAGGTGGCAACTCTAATACATATGGATTGCAATCACTTCCTAAGCTCTGCAGTTATTTCCGTCTTCGCAAATGGGAAGGTCTTCATGCTATAGTCACATAATCAGTCTATGTTGTAATAAGAAAATATGAAGAGAAAGGCAGTAAGGAAATTACTACAATTATTACATTTCTATGGGCGATTTGTAGACAGGGTGCAGAGCATCCACATAACTGAGGGTTTTTTTCCCCAGGAAACCATAGCTAGCCAGAGTGATATTTTCCCATGCTGACATTAGTTTATAGATTATGTAAACCCTAACAATAAACTCCTCTTGTTTGCTCCTTTTTGGTCTGTTAAATATACAAATAAAAGCATGTTCTATGTTTGAGAAGTGCACAAAACTTTTTTTTGGACTTTTTTGCAGCGTTATTTCACTCTGTATTATTACCTCTGAACTACAGAACACCTCAAGCCTGTTAGAGATAAGAGGGTTTTGCTTTTAAAATGAGACAGCCTAGGGAGACAACAATGTTCCTCTATAGACACTGTAGAGTAAGTGAGCATTGTCACCCTGGGATAAAAGTGTGTTGCTGGCAGATCAAGTCTATGGGGAAAAAAAGTTTGAAAATGAATGCAGCCACCACATAAAGACCGGTAAGCTGCAATATATTAAAATCCAGTGTACCCATTGCACTCCTGACCGAATAATACCCTAAGAGTCGGGTGGGTGCCAAAGTGACTGCAGATGCCTCTGCAATCCAAGATAAGTATATGTATAAAGTCACTCGCACTCCAATAGAATTTCAAGTCAAAAACGGTGTATTGACTCGATTGCCATCACATCATATAGCAAATATATGTAATAGCAATCGAGTCAAGACACCGTTTTTGATTTGAAATTCTATTGGAGTGCGAGTGACTTTTTACATATACTGCAATATATTAAAAACGCAATTCTGGACTCAGCCCGTTCCACCTATTTTTTCCCCGTTTTCTTGTGTACATTCACTTTCTGAAGTCTTTAGGCTGGACCGGTGATATGCAGGGTCCTCTTCACATTCTCCCAGCGGTGGGGAGTGGTCCTCAATGATGCACAGTGGACCCGATATGATTATGTCTGCACTGCTCTCTGCAGGGCGTCATGAGGGAGCAACTACAACTTGGTGTACTGATGCACCCACAATATGTCCTCAAGTCTGGGTTGTATGAATTGTGAGGTAATTTAAACCTAGAAGAATGAGGAGGGCATCTAGTGGAGAAATGTTTTGGGACAAAATAATTTTTTTAGATATGATCTTGCAAAAATTATTTAACATCCTTTGGAAGCCATAGAAAAGTGCCTTGGCTACTTTTTTGAAAAACATTGCCGTTTTGTTTTTACAAATAAAATAAAGGCATTTTGAATGCAACATAACAATGGTTGAGAAAACAAATGGAGAAAAGTTTAAATTCTAATAGCTAAAAAATAAAATAAAAATAAAATAAATAAAGGGTTAATAGGAATTTAGTAAACTTTTAATTTTTTACTTTTAAAGGATGCTTTAGCTATCAAAGGATCAAATGTCACCCCCTTGATCTGTACATTGATGAAACTGCAAAAAAAACACAATGGGTTTGATATACTAAAGGCAAATAAGCGGTGTACATTGTAAAGAGAATTTGCACTTTGCAGGGGAAGTTTCATTTGAGCATGGTGACATTTCACTTTGCAAAGAATATCCAATCACGTGTAAGGAAAATAAAAAAACGCATTTTTGCTTGCACGTGATTGGAAGGTGGAAGTCAGCAGAGCTTCCCCTCATTCACTAAGCTAAGGGAAATTTCCCCTGCAAAGTACAAATTCTCTGGCAACACCAGATGCAGTGTGCTCTGGCATGATTCTGACCAGAACGCACTGCATCTGTTTTTTTTGGTAAAATATGAAAGATGGGGTCATATCAGGTAAATAGACAAACATGTCAAGCCTTAAAATTGCACGCGCCCGCAAAAGACTACCATACCCAAAATTGACCATAGGCGACGCTTTAAAAACTTTTACTGCTCATCAGTTTAGTGTTATCAGTGATTAATGGACCTAAAATGATTGCTCTCACTGTGACGTTCGCGGTGATATGCAGCATGTGCGGTGTAATGGGCACTATCCACGTTTTCGCACGTATGCATACCCAATGCATGTTTGCACGTGTGTATGTATGGGTGGGGACTTTAAAAATTGTGTTTTTTGTTTCAGTGTAACTTTTTTTTTGCTCTTAACTTTATCACATAAGGGGCTAAGAAGCCCTCTATGTGATAGCAAAGGGGATGTGACAGGTCCTCTTTATGGAGACACAAGGGGTCTCCAAGACCCCTGTCACCTAGGGACCCCCAAAGAAGCAGAGAGGGCATGACCTATTGTTCCAAGGTATACAGTTTACACCACGTAAGATCACTTATAGCGACCTCAACACTTGTAACAGAAAATTCCAATGTTAACAATCCAACATTCCCAAGCTGGTTGCCATACTCACTTTAGCTATTGTATGCTATTATATTACTTAGATAAGCTCTCCTAGGAATATTTCAGTCTAGTTACAATCGCTAATTATCTATAGCACCATTGCATGACAGGGCACCTCCAGGACCCCTAAGACAGGCTGTCTTTTGACGGCCACTTACACCCAAGAAGCTCTTGGACGGCCGTGAGGCGTATAAAGAGGTTGTATAAGGAAGACCTACTTTTAACATACTTGTTATACTCATCTTTTGGAAATTTAACTGCACTGAATGTTCCATTTGATTACATTGTTATTCTAGTTACATTTCAAACCATAAACATTACGCAAAGTTGGATAAAGGCTGCACAGTGGATAGAGGCAAAGTGACTTCACACACTATGCATGCAACCATTCTTGTGAATGAAATCATCTCCTGGGTAAGCCCCTTCCAAGGCTAACAAGCCCCAATGACATGTCTTCCTGAATTCCAGGAACCTTCCTGTTTAGCAACTACTTCCTTTTTTCACACAGACAATTGAATGAGTGATGTAGCACAGAGAAAGCCGGTATTCCAGCCTATCTAGGAGTATGTGAATACAAAGAGACTTCAGGCTGATCTGGATGGATATGATAACACTGGAGAAGAGCTTTTCCGGAAATCAGAGTGTTCCCAGCTGTGCAAGTCAAAAAGCTAAGGAGCCTTACTATATATAAATGAGAAAAAGGAACTAAGGTCATTGGTCTTCATATCCACTTTAAAGGAAGCACACAGAATAATAGTGACATTGACTAATATAAAGTAAATCTTAAAATGAAATGAAGTCGTGACCCAGCATTTGGATATGTAATTCAGACACATACATTCATGAACACTTAAAAGTATATATATGTTTTACTTAGCTATCCATACACATACATAAACACACAGTTCTTTTGTACATTTTTTTAAATTCTAGATTTACTCAACACAGGGATTCAGTCTACATGGCATATCAGCACATTGTATATTCTGTCACAATGTTAAAGACATAAGGGTACTGTGTTGATTACCAGTTTGTCTCAAAAAGTTCCTTTGGACATCTTGTAAGTTCACCTCTGCATCTCACTGCCTACATAGTCATGTGAAAAAGTAAGTACACCCCCAAAAAGTTTTTTTTGACAACTAAATGACTTTTTCAAAATGTGTGGTGTGTTTACATACATTCACTTTTAACCCTTTAGTGAATGAGTAGGGGTACTCATTAAAAGGGGGGTGGAGGAATCTGGGTGTTCTCTTAAAGGGGTACCCTGATGGAAAAATGCTCCCCCCCTGCCCACAGACCCCCCCCTGCCCACCAGGCCAGGGCTGTGGGGAAGAGGCACTGGTATGACTTTTGGGGGGAACCCCACACACTTTATTTTGAACTTGGAGGGTTTCCCTAACATTCTTACCAGACCTAAAGGGTCTGATATCAGTTGGGGGGACCTCACACTGTTTTTTTTTCCTTCTGCGGACTTTAAAAAAGAAAAAAAGTCTTTTTTTTCCCCCTTCTTTCTAATGTCACTTTGCTGCAACGAAAATTTGGTAGTAACGAAATTTCGCACATACTACTGCTAACTTAAATTCAAATTTCATCCGAATCCCAAAAGGAATTTACTTTCAGGCTCGAATCCCGAAAAACAAAATGAAAAATCAGAATGAAAATGAAACCCATTTTTTGCCAGGGCACATGTCTAACTGAAATCTCCCCATCAGAGACCCACAACAGCAAAAATAGTTTCATCCCTTTACATTCTATCCTACATACGCAAGTATGGGTTTATACTTTAAAATCAATTGATTCACTTTGCGGGTGCCCAAGAAAATCTGACTGTCAAGACCATTTGCACTGCCCCCCTTTGCAACATATTTTATTTAACCTTCCCAAATATGATTTCTAAACAGCAAATCAAGTTAAAACACTGCTCAACAACCAGAATTATGAAAAACACACTTTTCACTGAACCTCAAATGCTAGAATGTTAGGTGGGGCAGCTTCATCTCTCCACCACATGAACCTCTGATTTCAGGCAGTAAGCCAGACAATGACAAAAGCAAAATATATGGACTTGTTTAAAAGGTTATGCAGTAGGGAGGACACATACATGACAAAACATTTTTACGATATGAAATAACAGATCTTGCGGCCTTGGGCCCCAAAATACCTGCCACACCTTCTTGTCCCAAATGTTGTACATTTGATTCCACATGTTGACCTTTGCCACTTAAGTGTTCTGTTAAGCCTGAATACAGAGTCTGAAAGTTAAGGTGCGAGTCCTGATAACCATACTTGCACCATAAAGAAATACAGCTCTGTTTAGATTTTAACTTTTTGGAACATTAAGATATGCATTAAAACTGAATAAGAACACAAAGAAAATGTCTGAATATCAGTAATTGTCTAAATATTGTTAAATATTAAAAGCCTAATTTGCTTCACGTGTATGTAAACCCCCAGCAATTACATTCTCTAATTGGCTGCCTTTTGGTTTACTAAATATAAAAACTTTAAAAGTTTTTTTTTGTTATTTCTGTTTAATAAGTGAAAATAACACCTGTGGATCCTACTAGAAATCCAGTGCTGTCCTGTGCACTCTGCAGTGTTATCTAAAGCAGTGTCCTGCTTATTTTTTCCCTGTGAACTACAGGTCCCTATGTTATGGAGAGAGGAATGTGTTCTGAAGTTCAAACACATTTTCGGTCTTAATAATTCTCCACCTCCATAGATAAATTACAATTCATGAGCGTCGTCACCCTAGGACAGAAAGCGTGTTGATGGCCGAATCACTAGGTGAAAATAAATGAAAAAAGGTCAAGGGAAAAAAAAAAAAAAAAAAAACTAATGCAGCCACCGCATTACCACTGTTAAGCTGCAATATATTAGATTTTGGTTCTTGGGTTTTTAATTAAATAGGTTTCTAGAGCTTTGACATTCACAATTTGCATACACAGATTACTTTCTAAACTTTGCATTCTGAATATAAACAGATGATTTTTTTTTTCTTCATGCATAAAACATTTGTTTTAACATCAAGGTGATCAAAGCTATTGGAGTGGTGCAGTAGGCAACTCTGGTGGATGTAGTTTCTAACCACTACAGAAGGTCTATGTCCTGTATACAATTACATTTTATTGAGAACCTCCAGATGCTTTCCAAAGCTGAAAAATATACTAGCAAATTAGTTACATTAAGCATATATTAGACCAGGGCTCAAAATTTCAAGTCCTAAGCTACTAGCCAGGCCTGAAAAGTTACTCGCCACCAGTTGCCCCACCTAACCCCTACCCTGGCCTTAACTCTGCCAGGTCAGCGGTGTGACGCAGAGTATAAAGATCAGTAACAATGCACAATACAGAGGCCAGCTGTGTGACGCGCAGTGCAGAGGCCAGCAATGTGACGCGCAGTGCAGAGGTCAGCATTCTGACGCGCAGTACAGAGGTCAGCAATGTTATATAATAGGAAACCAGCTTTACCGGAAAAGTAGTAAACCTGCAAAGCGACCACCGATGGCACCATGAGCAATATAGAAGTAGTAAAAATTGTCACCAGCACACCACAATATTTACAGCAAAAAGTCCTTTAATGATAAATTGCCATTCAGTACAAGTGCTTTCAGGGTCTATAAAGTACCCCTTCATCAGGCTCATTCTGAACCTGATGAAGGGGTACTTCTGAGACCCCGAAAGCGCTTGTACTGAATGGCAATTTGTCATTAGAGGTCAGCAATGTGACGCGCAGTGCAGAGGTCAGCAATGTGACGTGCAGTGGTCAGCAATGTGACGTGCAGTGCAGAGGTCAGCAATGTGACGTGCAGTGCAGAGGTCAGCAATGTGACGTGCAGTGCAGAGGTCAGCAATGTGACGCGCAGTGCAGAGGTCAGCAATGTGACGCGCAGTGCAGAGGTCAGCAATGTGACGCGCAGTGCAGAGGTCAGCAATGTGACGCGCAGTGCAGAGGTCAGCAATGTGACGCGCAGTGCAGAGGTAGGTGGCAATTTCCCCCCAAACCCTCTCCGATACCTTTGCAACCCCCCCCCACCGCCGCCATAAGCATTTGATCTCTCCCCTCTCGATCGCTTTGCTGCTGCAGCTGCCAAGAGAGGAGAGATGAAGTCCTTGCCATGGCGGGGGGCGTTTGCAAAGGTATCAGAGAGGCCTGGGGGGCAATTGCCACCCTGCCCCCGGGCCTAGTCCGCCCCTGGGTCAGACTAATCCAGCACGTTATTAATATGAGTGCCGCACTCAATATGGCCGCAAGCGAGGGGCATACTGAGTGGGGCAACTCAGATTAATAACGTCCAAAAGATGTGGACTGGGAGGGGGGGCTCTTTAAGACTGCTCAGAATCACACCGCTGAACGATCACCTCTTCTCCCGACCGCTCCAGCTTCAGCTCCAGGAAGCGGGCACTCAGAGAGGCAGCTACGATCACACCTGTCAGTGTTCCCTCTCTCTGCTCCCGGCCGCTGCAGCTTCAGAGCGGCCAGAAGGAGAGAGAGGGAGCGATAACGGGTGTAATCAGAGCCGCCTCTGAGTGGACCTGAAGCGGCCGGGACGAAAGAGAGTTAGCGCAGAGAGCTAGCTCCGGCTCTGGATGGAACACTACCGCCGCGGCAATCACTTGCTCGCTTCTGTTCTCTCTTCTCCTTCTCGGGCTCGGCCGCCCTGTAGCTGCAGCAGGCGAGAAAGAGAAGAGAAAACAGAAGCGAGCGAGCGCTTGCCGCGGCGGTAGTGTTCCATCTCTAGTCCTGCCGGCGAGGCACCATTGCTGACATTCCACTCGCCCCACCCGCAATTTTCACTCGCCAATTGCGAGGGGGCGAGTGGAAATTTTGAGGCCTGTATTAGACTAAATCATGATGTATGTTATGCTACAAGTTCACTCAATCATGATGGGTACATCAGACTAAGCACTTTGAAAAGGGAATTGATGCTACTGCTCAAAGTACACCACTGTGTAATACATTGCCTTTATACACAAGGAATAAAAAATAAAGTAGTTAAAAAAAGTTAATTAAAACCATGTACACAGTCTTAGGCAATAAACTCTGTGCAGAGCAACGCACAGTAGCCCATTGCAAACAAATACATTAAAGGCATATTCTAATTGCTTGCTATGAGAAGGCACTATATACAGTAGATATAATACTGAGCCAGCACTGAATATGATCACACACGTATTGCACAATATTGTGAAGAGTGTACTACTTACAGTTCCAACCAAAGGGTATATGAACCCAGCTCCAATACTAGCCTTCACATCACTTATGGGCAGAATGAATCCAGTTGGCACTCCTTTCCTCTCGGGCTGGTGTGACAGAGACAAATGGGTCTTGGCCATGCAAATGGGAAGTTTATTAAATCCCTGTGTAAAGTATTAAAAGCAAAACATATTCTCAATATTTACATGATTATGCTGATCAGTAGTTCATTTCTAAGAACAAGAATGCAATGTAAGAATCACTTAATGTCAGTCAACACAAAATCCCCGGTTTCGAAATGCATCTTCACCATAGAGAGCAACTGAAAAATATCCCATTTATTTTGACTGGCTAAACCATGACAAATTCCCCACCTGCTGAAATGACTCTTTCCAGCCTTCCACACTATACTCCTGGGAAGCTGATAAAAGTAGAGGGAAATGAGGAGAAACAGATCTCAGCATGGGCAATAATTGGCACCCCATCCAGCCTTTTCTACCTCTTGCTTTTGTATATATGATGATACAGTTTATGTTTTGATTTTGCCCATTAACAAAATATCTTGCAAAGTAAAATTGTTTACCTGCTGAGTGTAGACCTCAATCTTTGACTGAGCCTTTGGGGACAGTTCTATGTCTGCAGCGCCATAGATCTTTTGAGCAATGGTTTGGATCTTCTCTACAATGGGCAACTATAAGAACAAAAACAAAAACTGAATAAAGTGTTCTTTTGATTGTCAGACGGGTAAACAAGCAGATACACATTTTCATATAATAAAATAATTGCCTGTCCTTTAGCTGCTATTCAGTCTTACGTGGTCGACTGCTGTGCATTAATGTGCTTGTTCTTTTTTTAATTGCAGCACATCATAATACATGGTACATGTATTGTATGGCACTGCCATGCATTAAGGGGCCATTCAAATGAAGGGAACCACAATGCACTATAGTAGGACAGGTTAATTTATGCTAGTTACTGCAACATACTGTATGAGTTCAAATGGGCTCTTACATACATACTAAACACAAACATGGCAATTTCCTTTCAACTACTGTTTAACAGCTTTCTACCATGAGAGATTCATATTCCATCAGAATGCTTGATTTAAGAAATTCCCTTGAATTACCAAATTACTGGTTTCTCCCCAATGGACACCACAACTGGTGATACATGTACATTATCAAGCATTCATATACACTGAAATCTTTTTTGCATTATGCAAGACCTGGGTTTATTTTCGCCACTTATCTGGGGACTTACTGACCTCATTTATGTATTATACATGTATATTTTGATTATGGAGGAACATGACAATAGTGATTATTTGTGGTTTGAAATGTTTTTATGGGTTAGGATTTGTGAATTCACAAAGATAATTATAGTATATATTATGATAAGTATATATAAATGTTTTTTTGAGGTTAGCAGCTATGCTAGGAGAGTGCCATCTCTAGATCAATAAATGCATGTCTTTGCGCCTGGTTGGCATCCTCCGTGCATTTTATATTCTTTTGTTCCATGTATTATGGAAAAGTGTTCCTTATAAAGACTAGGATTAGAGAATGCGTCCATGCAAATGTCATTTTTGTCCCCTTTCCCTGAATGAACACGTATAGAAACGAAACTCCATTTTCACATTATACTCCTAAATACAAAAGGTCTACCTACTTTACACAAAGCTAAAATGTAAACCATTTACTCTAGACACCATAAGACCCTTAAAGCATCAGGTAAGGCCCATGTGTGGGCTTGTCTGTTTTTAAAATCAGACTAAGTAGGTTTGTAAATACTTCCCTTCCTTTTGCCTACCACATCATATTATTAGTCCCTTAATATGACACACAAGATTAGGAACCAACAATGAGGTGCTGTACCAAGGCAACAAGATATCCAACTCTGACTTGAGCACCTTGGAATGCAGGGTTCCCGGGAAAATGGAAGATATCTGAAGCCACATATAGGCACCACTAGATTTTTCAACCCTTTAAACAGCTTAATATTTTTAAAAGTCAGCACAGGTTTGCTTCAAACCTGTAAGTAATATAAATGTCAGACATAAAACTAATTTTAAAAAAGCAATGCAAAAAAGAATGAACTTTTGTTCTACATGGAAATAAATTCTTAAAAATAAAAAATGTTTATGAAGGTTGCATAAGAAAGCACAGTTATAATCATTTTGTTATTAGAATGAAGTAGTCACAAAGCCTAAAATGGTTACATCTGCCAAAATCAAATTAAAAGATATTGTCTTTAGTAAGAAAACATGCCTTACTTGTACAAGGTCATTCTAAGAATTAATTGTACCAAATTAAAAAGGAACATCTCCAATGAGTCCCACATCTGTGTGGGAAAGCAGCAGAGTTTCATAAGAGGCTCTAGTAAGAAAAACAGAACGATGGTGTCAGGATGAACTGCTCCCAAGATCGAGTTTCTCAATTATGGAATACTTACAACTCTGAACCTGCTGAACTTCTCAGAACCTGCTGAACTTCTCAAACATAACAATGAAGGGGAACACTTGTACACCTTGGAGAGGATTGGAGCTTAAAGGCAAAGTACACCCTTAAGAAAAAATAAATGCACACATATTAATAAATGAAAAAATGTGCATTTATTTTTTTTTTTTTTTTTTGCATTGGAGCCTGCAAAGCATTTCAACCACAATCCATGGATCACAGGTGCAATACTCAGACTTCAGCAGACTGTCCCTTCTACCGAAGTATGGACCTTCAGCTATGGGGATGGAGAATGTAATCAATGGAATACAAGTGTGGTGACATCACCATAGTGGTGTTCCATTGAGATCTACGAGTCCCGCAGCCACGTGTAGTCTCTCCATTCTGTGAATGGATCCATGAATAGATGAAGCGGCTGTGTGGGGGAAGCCATGCACAGCTGCCCCAAATAAACATTTTTTGCAGAAGCCAGAGGACAAAAGAACCCTGTGGTTCAGGTAAATGGGAAGTGATATATGCTCCAAGCTCTCTCCCGTGATGGGACTACAAACTCAAAACAAATTAGTAAACTGAATGCGAGATTGTAGTCCATCAGGGGAGTGAGCATGGAATGGTGGCTACTTTACTGTACACACAGGGACCATGGGGAACAAAAGTAGCCACCCTCCAGAAGGACAGTATCAGCACAAATTCAGAGATTTGAGGATCTACAGTCGGGCGATACACAAATAAACTACGTTTTTGTTAATAGTTAAAAAGGTAGTTGAATGTATTTTTAAGATTTAACTCCTGAGTTTAATGTCACTTTAAAGCTCCAGGTTGGTGTGAATAAAGGTCTCAGTGTATGACATGAAATCATATGCACAGATACCATAAAGAGATTTCACATGCCTGGCCTAATGAGCACCCAGGTAGCCTATGAAACTTTGAGTTACGATTTCAGGCATCATGTTAATGAAGTACTGCCTGTAGCTATAAACAGGTTTTTAGAAGTCTTCAGCAGGCTGCTCATCATTCACTAAATCCCAGCTAAACATTTTATTAAAGCTACTGCCAGCATTATGGTTAAGATTTATAATAAATACTTTTAAGAGTGGTTTAATGGTGCATCAAAGGCATCAAGAAAGCTCCTTGAAACTATAACAATGCTTGATATTGCTTTGTAAAAAGCCAGTTGCACACACTGCACTTCAGTCAAGCAATCTGCAACTCTTATTTAATTGTTGCCAGGTAGGTGAATGTTTTTTTTCCCCCCCAGCATATGCCTTCAATAACTAGCATGCTTTAGGTTTAAAATTAATTTCATGGTTAGAAGGTTGGGAAAAGTTGCACAATTAAGCCAAAGCCACTCAAAAATGGTATTTCAGTTTTGAGTAATTGACTTGCTTTTATGTCCTTTTGGAGCAGATGAAGATCTAGACTTTTGTAAGAAATGCTCACTGTAAGAATCTGAAATTATAGTGAGCATTCAAGTCATATTCACATTCAAGTCAAGCTTGACTAAATTCGAGATACAATAAATGAAAAATGGTTACCAAAATTTGCAAACTAAATGTTTTTGATGGAGGAAAAGCAAAGCACACAAGGCTATTTTGTTCTCCCTTTCACGCCCTTCAAGATGTAAAACATAGGAAGATCTCAGGACACAGCAGGACAGCACGTAGCATTATGGTAAATGCATGAAAGGCATATTGAGCACAAGAGGAAAGCACAATATAAGACAATACTTATTTATTGATCATAAGATATAAGCTTACACAACTTTTTCCCAGTAAGCAACTGTCATCTTAGATATGTATAAATAATGTAAGATTTAGATTTCACGATACAAAAAAAAAAAAAAAAAAGGACACCAAAACATGTGCTGCTTAAAGAATATTTGCTTACCATGAAAGAATGTCTTATCCTAAACACATTTTTCCTTTTTTTAAATGAGGAAAAAAAAAAGTATAAGGAACCAGCTTATTTCCTACCCTTGTGACTTGTAGCCAGAAATAGAAACCTTGATGCAGTCATTCGTTATCTAAGCCTCGCATTGTGCTGACCAGTACAACCTAGACATACTGAACCAGCAAACCATAGAAAATCAAGATCGTACCATTAAAATCTCTAGACACTGAATATGTATAGCACAGAGTAAAAGAAGCAACTATTGGACATTAAAAACGGGCCTAATGTTAAAAAAAATATTCTTTAAAGTTTTTACATAATACAAAACAAACTTCCATCCGGACAGCATATCCAACATAGACAAAACGGGCCTAGTTAACAAAACAGTGCAAGATCTAATGGCTATGTGCAAAGTGCACTACGACTGCTACCCTGTTGCACATTGTATTAACCCTTTAGATGCAAGTAACTGTTTTAGCTAATCTTAACTGGGCAGACCATGTGTGGGTGGTTTTCCTGTGTTGGAGAGTATTGATGTTTACTCTTCATTATGTTTACTGCCTGTGACAATGGGATATATTCGGAAAAAGATTTTCCAGACAGTAGTTTTCAAGAAATGCGATCAATACAAGCAAACATCCACCAATAATGGGCCTCAGGATACAGGACATGGTCATATATTTACTATGTAAAAAAAAAAAAGAAGATTGGCTGAAATTTCCAGTTGTTTCAACTTATAAAAGCATCATTCAGTAAATAATTTAGATTTTTATGTAGAAATGAAGTATCAGTCCAGCTATAAACAGAAAACTGGCCAAGACTTGGATGGCTGTGATAAACGACTATTTAATAAGCTATTCAGCCATTTAGATTTGTGATTTTCTATGTTCTGATTTTACTGCAGACTCGGGCTTTAAATACGGTCTACATCATTTGAGATGTTTTAATTTTTTTTTTAAATAAGATTTTATTTCACTTTTCAATACAAGAGATACAAAAATACAGAAATACAGAGGGCAAACATGACCAAACATCCAATTAGTACCATTGTATGCAGTCACATTCCATCACCTAGTACATGTGTATCGGATAGGTATGTATATGCTCCCCCAATTGAAGAACTCTAGATGTAAACAAAGATCGGTATTGGGGCATCCGCACCCATCAAAAGTCATGCGCCTTGCCGCATTTACTGCGCACCTCTTGTAGAGGGCATATGATTAGATGGTGAGGCCGTGTTGTATCCCAGCTGACCAGACAACAGAGGACAACATATAAAGACAGAGGGGGAAAGGATACACCTAACACAAGACCGGGGTAAAAAGGGACAGACAGGGGTGTACATTACAGGAAAGACACAGGGGAGAGGGGAGGCTCCATCAAATCTAGCAATCCATTTGGGGCCGCAGTGGCAGAGACAGAGTCCCAGTCCTCGCCCAGTAGGAGTGATCCGTACCCATTATAAGGCCAGGAATGCCGCCGTACCCATATATAAAATCTAAGGGGTCCATAACACTGCACATTGCGCCTGGCGCTCATGTAGTGAAGCCGTCAATTCTTCAAAGCGCATAATCAAACACAACTCTGCAATCCATTCCTGCACGGTCGGGGTGAGCACCGTGTTCCAATGGCGGGGAACAATATTACGTGCCGCCGCCAGGAAGAAACGGAGTAGATCCTTCTTAACTGAAGCCAGGGAGCCAGGCAGAATCGAGAGAAGTGCTATTTTAGGGGATGGTGTTAGGTCAGTGCCCATTATGGTGTCGAGAGAAGTGCTATTTTAGGGGATGGTGTTAGGTCAGTGCCCATTATGGTGTCGAGAGAAGTGCTATTTTAGGGGATGGTGTTAGGTCAGTTATAGATGTCAAAGACCCGTGTCCACAGAGGCGCCAGCAGTGGGCAGCTCCACCAAATGTGTAGGAGGGTGCCCTCCGCGTTCAGACACCTCCAACAGGAGGCAGACCGATCGGGGAAGATTTTATGCAGAAGGGTCGGGCTGCGATACCAGCGGGTCAAGATTTTATAGCCCTTCTCCTGGGCTGAGGTAGCCACTGAAAGCTTATGAGTGCATGATGTTCGGATTTCCTCATCAGTAAGTATAATATCCAAGTCCGATTCCCATCTCGCCAAAAACGGGAGACGGCCCTGGAATTTCAGCATAAGTAGTTGATGATACAGTAGGGAGATGACATGAGTGGGCGGGTCTTTCTGACAACAAAGGGACTCAAACCAGGTAAGAGGGCGTTGTAGGGTGGCCCGATCTCTCATATCGCAGTAGAACGCCCGTAACTGAAAGTAGAGTAACCATGCTCCAGGTGTATGGGGACGATCCGTAAGCAGGGTAGCCAGGGGTTTCAGGTGTGGGCCCGTGAGAGCCTCGGCCAAGGGTGCCGCGGAGGAAGCTGGAGGAGATGCATCCCGGCTGAAATGCTGGATTACCCATGGTGGGGGTCATGGGTCACTCAGGGGGAGACAGGTCATGTGTTCTAGTCAGAAGGTCCCATACTCTCAGGAGGGGCGGAAGAGTGAAAGGGAGCGTTGAGGAGTGGGGGCGGTGGGTAGGGGCAAGCCAGGGTACTGAGAAGGGGAGCACCGGCGCGACCTGTGATTCTAGGGCAACCCAAAGTTTGTGAGCACCATGATGTTTGCGATCAAGGATCTGGGCGAGGAGCGTGGCGTAGTAGTACGTTTTTAAATCAGGCAGGGCTAAGCCCGCTGAGTCCTTTGAATGGACCAGGATGTTGTAGGCTAGTTGGCGGAAGAACGGGGCTGGTAGGGTAATGGGGAGAGTCTGGAAGAGATATAAAAAGCGAGGGAGAATGTCCATTTTAAAGAGCGCAATCCTTCCCATCCAGGAGTGTCGGAGAGAGGTCCAGGTCTGCAGGCGCGAAATAGTAGATTGGAGAAGTGGGGCAAAATTCAGACGATAGAGATCCTCCTGATTGGAGGACAGAAGTACGCCAAGATATCTGATAGCCGATTTCTGCCATTTGAAGTGGAAATGTTCCTGGGAGGTGGGCAACCGCCGGTCGAGGGGAGGGATACGTTGAGGGCCTCAGTTTTATGTAAATTCACCTTTAACCCCTTCATGACTGAGCTTGTTTTTGGTTTCTGTTCGTAAATGACTGACATACTTTTGAAATTTTTGCTGTGTGATTCTTCCACGTCAGTAATATACTTTTTTACAAAGTGCACCCACACATATTATATATTGTTTTTTAGAGGACAGATATGTGATATAAATATATAGCCCTATGTGTGTCTAACGCCTCACTTAGGACAAATAAAATATAAAAAAAAGAGGAAAAAACGTAAAAAAAACCCCACTTTTTTCCCAGTTTTGATTTGTAGTATTTTTTTAACAAAACCAGCACAGCTAAAAAAAATGCAATACATACATTCATTTATTTGTCCCTTATTTTTAATTTTTTTACACTTTTATTTTTTACACTTTTCACTTTTTTTTTTACACTTTTCCCTTTTTTTTTTAAAACTTACAAATTTTATTTTATTTATTTATATCAAGCAGTCATTGTGAATTAATCTCACTATTACTGCTTGATAAATTAATACATTTTTGGTTATCAGGCTGCTTCAAACTTCAGAACAGCCGATAAGTTAGTGACACTGATCCTGCAGCAGTTCAGGATTCAGCTGTCACTGAATGTTTCAGAAAACTGAAACATTCTACTTTCAAGAATAGATACATTATGTGTCTATTACATTACATTATGCATCTATTCTTGAAAGTCAAAAGATAAAAAAAAAAAGCCAGTATAGCTTGAGAAAGATATATCTCTCGATCTATACGAACGGTCAGAATGCCGGCAAAAGCAGTCATGTGTGTCCGCTCTGCTGCGACTCTCAGACACCCGATATTAAGGTATCTGGTGTCTGAAAAAGGTTAACCCTTTCAGTAATGGATCTCTAGATAGTTAGACATCTATTACTGAAAGGTAACCGCTGATTCTCAGCGGTTAGCAGCCTTCTAGTGCAGCAAATAACTTGTCACGTACAATGTACGTGACGAGTCATTTGGTCCCTTTGTGGCTGGACGTACAGTGTACATCTCCCGTCAAGAAGGGGTTAAAGTTGCTGACGAAACCAAACCTCCAAAATTCCCCTATCAAGGAGGGAAAACCAACACGGGGGTTGGATAAGTAGAGGAGAACGTCATCCGCGTATAGTCCGAGCTTGTAATGAATTGATCCCCAACGCAGATCCCTTGGATCGATTGATTGAGCCGTATGGCTTCCGCAAGATGTTCCATTGCCAGGATGTAAAGATATGGGGATAGTGGGCATCCCTGTCTGGTTCCATTCCGGATGGAAAAAGGAGAGGACAATGAGCCATTAACCCGCACCCGGGCCGTGGGGCAGTTGTAAAGAGCCATGATTTTTGCCACAAACGAGTTGGGCAGCCCAATCTGTTCTAGGGTGAGAGTGAGGAAGTCCCAATTAAGGCGATCAAACGCCTTTTCCGCGTCCACTGATAGAAGGCACATAGGAAGACCGGCGAAGTTAGCATGCCGCATGAGTGTTAAGGTCTTGATTGTATTGTCCCTGGCCTCGCGGAACAGGACAAAGCCCACCTGGTCCATATGGATAAGGGACGTATTGGCCCAGGCCCAGTTTCATCATTTGAGATTTTAAATACAAATGCACACAACAAAGCTATTTAGAAACAAACTAATTTGGTGAAATGGCTAACCTCTAAGAAAACTGCCCAGCAGTATGAGTATCACTGTAAGATCACCTTAACCTCACTTAAAATGTCACCAAGTGCCAGTTTAAACACCCTGCCAATGCCTGACAGGGTCCTGTGATACACTAGCAGTTGACAATTTTAACTGCACACATCATAGGAGGTCAGGGTTCTTGGACACTGAAGTCTTCAGGAAACCTACACGGAGACCATGTACTTGAAGGTCAATCCTCACAAATTTAAAGGTTCTTAACATGAGTCTTCCTACCCACCTGGTAGATAGCCTTCGAATGTCTTTTCATTTTCCAAGGGAATCCCATCACTTACTTTATCTTGCCCTACTCCTTCTTATAGCTCCTTGTATGAGGCCAATTACCCTGCTCTTTTCTCCCAGCTCTCCGTACATGGGAACACTACTTCTCATCTTGGTTGGGGAGAATCGTGGCCATTAAAATAACGTACTTGCCCAAGTTACTATACCTTTTCCGAATACTCCTTGTTCCAATTCCACATTATAGATTCAAAAATCTGTCAGGTTTCTTAGGAACCCCTCATTCCCTCCTGGCTGTGATTCATCATCTGCATTTCGCTATTGGATAGTTGGAGATGTGACATGTTTGTTTAAACAGTATACGGCTGATGGTGCAAAATTACAGGACTCTCATAAATTGCCAGCCGCAGAGCTATTTAGTTACCTCCAGGTCAGGCACTTTCTCTCTTCCCAATTTCCCAGCTTCCCTACAGGCCCAACATTCACCCCTTTTGAGAGGGTGTGTAAAGATTATCACTACACATCGGGTTTGATATCACTGCTATATAGTCATCTGTAGTGATGGGCTCGGGCGTGTTCGCAGCTCCACGTGCCCAGCCCACCAGGAAGCTGACAGCGCCGCACCGCCAATCACAGGCACTGAGACATATCCCGATCTCTGCAGCTGCGGAATGGGATAATGTCTCAGTACATGTGATTGGCGCTGCCAGCTTCCTGGCGGGCTCGGCACGTGGAGCTGCGAACACGCCCGGGCTCATCACTAGTCATCTGTATCTGGTGCCCAGCCGACTTCGGGCTTTTATTCCGGGTAATGCCGGCTTGTGCTTCGAGATTGTGGAGAAATAGGCTCCTTTATGCACGTATGGTGGCAGTGACCGAAGGCCATCTTTTTGGACGTAAGTTTTTGAGTTATTTTTTTCCAGTTTACTAGATCCAATGCCAACAATAGACCCAAAAGTGGTTTTGCTTAACATCCCCCTGCTGGACAAAACATAAATTCCTATTGCATGATCTCACTGCTGCCAAGCAGACGGTGGCAAAGTTGCGGTCGTCTCCATTGCTTCTCTTTGAGCAAGTAAAGCGTCGATTTCATTGGACCTTTGTCAACGAAATACTCTCGGCGCGTCTGGCAGATAAGGTCCCACGCTTTGAACAAATTTGGGATCCATGATTTGCATACTCATGCTTTTGACAGATGCCTACTTGTACTCTAACTGCATGTATTTGTTATCATGCTCTGCAGAACTTCTGTTTTGCAGCAGACTGCCTTGTCTCAGGAATGGATACACTGTGTCCATGTATTAGTTTCTATAGGCTTGTGACCTGAGCCAGCACTACAGGAAGAGGCCCTGAGCTGAAAAGGGAAGTTCTCCCCAAGCATGAGAAGACATGAGGATTTAAAAGGAAGAGCAGCAAAGAGAAGGGAAACAACCATGGATTACAGTAAGGCACACATTACAGTATTGGTTTATGTTAAAAAAATCTGAGGGTTACTTAGAGAAGATCAATCTCAAAATTCTATACATTCAATTAGAGATATAAAGGGGACAGAACAGTTTTGCCCGGACAAGGTAGCATCGATTTTTCAGGCCTATTATACCCAACTCTATAATACAAAAGACCCTGCATTTAACTTAGATGACCCAGCTTTAAAAAAAATCCACTATGGACTACCTTTCAGAACAACCTCTCCCTCATATCTCACAAAAAGAACTCCAAATTCTTAACCAGCCCATAACATTTGAAGAGTTGAACTCAGTAATTAAAGATCTGCCTAACGGAAAGGCCCCAGGCCCAGATGGTTTCTCTAACATGTATTATAAGACCTTTAGCTCCATTCTCATTCCACACTTACTAACACTATACAATTATTTTTTTGAAAAACCGCCCATGCCCACCTCTATGCTTGCATCCTACATTACAGTAATCCCTAAACCTGAAAAAGACCATTTGGAAGGTGCCAATTACCGACCGATTGCTCTCCTAAACTCAGATTTAAAAATTTTCTCCAAATTGCTAGCATCACGACTAAGCCCCCTCATTCCTTCACTGATACATAGAGATCAAGTTGGATTTGTCACAGGCAGACAATCTGGAGACAATACAAGACGTACGATAGATCTTATTGAAATTCTGAACTCTACAGATACGGAATATGTGATACTCACCCTCGATGCTGAGAAGGCATTTGATCGTCTTAGTTGGCCATTCCTATTCACTTTAGAACACATTGGGATACAAGGACCTTTTTTGGATGCCATCACTAACCTATACTGTACCCCTTCCACAGCAATCAAACTCCCCTTAGCATTATCTGCTTGCTTCCCTATACGCAATGGTACCTGACAGGGATGTCCTCTATCCCCTTTGCGATTTACTCTTTGTATAGAATCCTTAGCTAACCATATTAGGAATTCCCCAGACATCTCAGGTGTACAAGTTAGAGAACAGGCCTTTAAACTTTCACTTTTCGCAGATGACATTTTATTGACATTGACTAAACCCCTTATTTCCCTACCAATTTTACATAGGGAACTAGCTAAATATTCATCTATATCGGGGTACAAACTCAACCTGACTAAATCCGAGGCAATGGCAATCCATATCCCACAGGATACACTGTCTTCCCTTCAGTATTCCTTCGAGTATAACTGGAAATTGGATACATTGAAATACCTAGGTATCTATCTTACCCCCCAGGTGACCTCTTAATATACGACTAATTTTACCCCATTATACTGGGAAATTAGAGAGCTCCTTCGGAGATGGAGAGCATATCGCCTATCCTGGACAGGTAAAATGACATTAAAATGATGACATTGCCAAAACTGCTCTATCACTTTGGGACACTACCTATTAAAATACCTATACAGGACCTTAAAATCTTACAACGCTCACTCCTCCAATTTACATGGGACAATGCGGCCCATAGAGTTGCCAGGACAGTGATATCATCCAGATCACAGGGCGGACTGGCTTTCCCAGATGTATTAAAATACTATACAGCAGCCCACCTGCGCCACATAGCATCCTGGTCTTCTTTACACCCCCCCCCCCCCAATAGATGGGCAGAAATAGAAAACCTCTGGATCTCTCCACTACATTTAAACTGTCTCCTATGGCCTAATCTACAGGCTACATATGTCCCTTCGCTTTTATCTACAATGCAACATACGAAAGATATATGGCACTCAGTAGAGATTAAATTTAATCTTACCTCTATTACTACTTCAATGAGATCATTTTTATACACACCCCTTCTTCCTGCTACACTAAACTGTTATACTGGTTAGATCAATCCCTTTTCCGCTTCAACTATATAATCCACAAAGTAGATAGGACTTTATTGCCCTTTCCGAACCCACAAGCTGATTTTGACTTACCAACTAGATCCCTCTTTACATTTCTTCAGATTAAGCATTTTGCATACAGAATCTCCCCGTCACTTACTTTCTCACCTCTAACACCAATCGAAAAAAAATGTGTCTAGAAGGACCTACTCGCAAACACCTGATAGCAGATATTTACAAATTACTTAACTGGATTTGTGTTATACCTTTTACGAAACACAATTATATGTGTAGATGGGAGAGAGCTTTAGGCAGAACATTGGATAAGGAGGAATGGGAGAAAATTTGGATTAACGCTAGGAAGACTTCTATCTGTACTTTATATCAGGAAAATCAGTACAAAATTCTCTACCATTGGTATCACACCCCAGATCTGCTGAATCGCATGAATCCTTCGCTACCATCAGTATGTTGGAGATGCTTGACCTCAAAGGGCAGTATACTCCATATATTCTGGGAATGTCCTAAGATAAGGCCCTTTTGGAATTATATAACGACGCTGCTCCAAAAAAATAGTTGATCGGACTATACCAGATGACCCTGTACACTTGCTTTTAGGCCTTCCCATACCACACTTCCCGAAAACCATTACTAAACTTGTCAACCATGTCCTCACTGCAGCAAGATGCCTTATAGCTTTAAAATGGCGACAAATTATCCCTCCGTCCCATGTAGAATTGGTGCGAAGGATCCATGAAATTCACAATATGGAATACCTAACGGCCCGAATGCATAATAATATCCATGAATTCAAACAGGTGTGGTCCCCCTGGCAATCACTTGAAAAAAACCAATGGGAACATCCTGCTCTTAGACGAATTACCATCTCCCGTGAATCAGCGATAAGATGCGTTTTTTTTCCCTCGTATCTTCCCCCCCCCTTTTTTTTTTCCCCTTTCCATTCCTTTTCTATTATATTATTGTCAAATTATTGTATTAACTAGTTAGGTATAGGTTTTATGATGATTTAATTGCTTTTCAACTATTGTTACAGTTGACTTATACTTTCGTATACACACTAAAACTTGAAAAAAAACTTAAATCACCAAAAATCTGAGGGTTTAATGTCACTTTAAACAAGGATACCATTATAAAATTACATTTAGGAAGATGGTATCTACATTATGTTTGTATATTCTCTATATGCTTGTGCGGTTTGCTCCGAATACTCTGTTTTTCCCCACAAAAGAAAAAACATTACGTTAACTGGCTTCCTCCCAATCTGGCCTTAGTTGGTGTTTTTGTGACCGTGGTAGTGACATTTTGCGGCTGGCTTCTTCAGGTATATGTATACTTTAAAGCATGCCATATTATGTTGACGCCATATGCATCAAATGCAAGAAAAAAATGTAATACAATTCTTTGCAGTTAAGATAAAATGTAATACAATTCTTTGCAGTTAAGATATACAATGCTTTGCCAAAAGTTGGAATCAAAACCAATTATGTTTCATCAGTGTAAAAACATTAATGCTTTGATCAATACCTGTAAAGTCTTACAGGAGTTACTGAATCTCTAACGCTTACCTCCAAGTCATACAGGTATCTAAAGTCTACATGTTGTTTTGCAGCTTCATTTACAGCTTCAGCCAGTTCTAGGGCTCCTTTTCCACCAAATGACCAATGATTACATGGAACTGCATCAAAAGCACCAGATTCTTTAGCAATTTTACACACCAGGTCAATTTCTGCCGGACTGTCGGTTCTGTAAAACAACACATTAACAGTCTAAGTTTTTAATGTCCATATGAATAAACTTAACCTTGACTTTCACAAGTAAACATTCTGCCCAAGAGCAGACATAAAACAAAATGCCAGTTATCTTTATTAGCCTTTTTCGGTGCCCCTCTGACTTAGTTTAATTGCGATACTGATATCTGGCCTTTTTTTGACTGGATGGTTAAGCTCCATCTACTGTCAACCCCCTGTCCACTGATGGCGCCTTTACAGGCCACTAAGGTGACCTCATTGGACATTAGAGTGAAAGTCAAGTCAGAGAAAGCCAGGCCACGGTAACAGTGAAATGAAATCAGAGAGGGGCACAGAGGTTGCTTTTCTGGGTTATAACAGCAGGCATCTTGCCGTGGCAGCACTTTTGTTTCAAAACTTTAAAAGGGAACACAGGCTCGGGCTCACATTGAGCTAATTACTACATTTAAATACAAGTCATGCAAATAAACACGGAAAACATAACGCCAGTGTAAACCTTAACAGTCACAGATCGATTTGTCAAAGTATTGTAAAAGAGCCAAATGCTGATTCACTAATGTTTTCTATAGGCAGCTTGCCTTTTTACTCATACAACCCAGCAGTAGAGCTACTACAGTACGCAGGACTGTGGGGAACATCAACATTGCCCGACAACAGTCTCATCATGGTGTGCTACAATCAAAAGTATGTAAACCAATTATTATGATGCTGACTTTTTTTCTATCAGCCAAAATAAGGGTTCCAAGTGTAAATATATATATATATATATTAGTGTGAAATGCTACTGGTCCTAAACAGCTTTTGTAGGATGCAGAACACCTTTCCCCATAATTAAAGGTAAATGCAAAAGCAGCTTGACGCAGCTTCAAAGAAGGCCAAATGTACCTATTGATGAACTCTGACCGATCTCAGATGCAAGTGGAATGCTGCTAAAAGCAAGCTGCATTTGCCAATCAACATTAGCCCTATACCTGTTACAAAACTAGAGAGGATTCAAAGGGAGCATATCAAAAAAGAATGCAAAACGCAGGTTACCTTTATTGAAAACTCCATGTCAAAAACAATAGAAATTATTAAAGCAGCCTAGGCCAACAATGCTGCTCCTCCATAAATACAGTGCAGTAAGTACTGTAACTCTAGAAGTGTGCTACTTATCAACAACAGGTGAAAACCAAGGAAAAAAGCATGAAAAGAATTAAAATAAAGGCAGTCTTCATATCGAAGGACTAGGAATAAGGTTCAGGTATGCCACTACCATGGGTGCTCCGCCCCCCTCCCAATATACTTGAATTTGCCACAATTCTTTCAAAGGACACACAAGCTGTAATATATTATGTTTTTGTGTTTGCCATGTAGATACACACCCAGGTTTCTTTAAATGAATAATGACTCTTTGGACCGTGAAAATTGTCACATTACAAACAAAATTAGGACTGATGAAAAAAAATAAAATAAGGCATGGCCACAGTAAAATGTTTGCATGTGCATCAAAGTTATTGTCAGAAGGAGGCTGAACTAGATATTTAGTTATTTAGTTGGGAGTTAGGTTTATGCTACACCCTCAATCTTTACGACATAAGTGCTTAAATGGAGCTTCGTAGTTACAAAGTGTCCTTGATTTCTTAGAAAACAGCCAAATTCTAGAGATTTTCTCTGTTAATGTCCTTGGATTTTAGACATGAAGCCAATTACACGTTTTATTTAAAGGTCTGCTTTTTAGCTTAGACGCAAGTGTAATTTTAACATAATGAAAAAAACAAAAACCTTTTGAAACTGGAAAATTAACTAATTGCAGTCATATTACAGAACTATGCATAACAAGGTGATGTACAGCAACTAGAAATTATTCAACATTGGTATCAAACATGTGGTTCTTAGAGGCTGCAATTTTTGAAAATGCTAGTTGCTGTTCTATTTTGCAGACCTAATGATTTCACTACTATACAGACCTGAAACAAGTATACACAAAAAGAGCAAAGTCCCCTATCTGCTTGTCAGGGATCAGTGACTCAAATTAATAAAGCCATTAAAAAACCATGACAGCCAGGAAACTGGTAATTGCAAAAATCAGTAACGACCGCTTCCATGTTTACGACAGGAAATGTGTTCTTTAATTTTAACCAAATTTGCTGAAGAACTTACTTGAAAATATTTAGGGCAACCACAACTGGAATGCCAAACTGCTGAGCAATCTGGATCTGCTTCTGTAAGTTACAACAGCCATTCTGAACCAGTTGGAGATTCTGTAAGACAGTTGAAAAAAAAATGTTTTTATGTCTGTTGAATTACTTCTACACGAATTGATTCCCTGCCTTTTCCCATTCGAGGCAATGCTGTTTTTCCATGCAGTATGTGAATAATTAATAACTGGTGTTCTGTGTTGTTAGTACTGGAACATATGGCTAGGCTAATGCTTTCAAGCATGCTTTAAAAGACCTGCTATCAATGTTTTGCCAACCGGAATCACACTATCAACATTGTGCCTGTGAATGTTACAAGCAGCTATACCAAGCCAAGCAGGCTAAACTGACTGACTGACTACTCTAAGCCATAGCTCCACCTACAGTGGATTGCCAGTAAAACCAGTTAAAAGCTAACAAAATGTGTTTGCTTCTCCAGATGCATTTAGGGGAATTTATCAAAAACTGGAGCAGACAGAATCTGGAGCAGCTGCCCATGGCAACCAATCCGTTGGTCTTTTTTTTCAAAGTTTAACTTTACAAACTGAAGAGAGAAGCTGGTTGGTTACTATGGGCAACTGCTCCAGATTCTGTCTGCTGCTGTTTTGATAAATTCCCCCAAAATGTTTTTTCCCCAATTAGATTTTTTTATAGATGCTTTACAAGATAAGAAATGTTAAGTGTAACATACTTACATGCCTACTGTCAGACCCAAACAAGTGAAAGAAATGTATATCAAGAAAAATTACATTTCCATAACCTATAAAAGCGTTTCTCTACCTTTTTTTATTATTTAGGACACCCTTACAAAAAAAAAAAAGTATGCAAAATCTCAGGGTGCCCAGTATAAAAATGTAAAAACCTAAATTTAATAAAAACGTGTGGCCCCTTCAAAATTCATAATAGACCCTTATCTGAGATAGGTCTCTGGTATGGATTTTAAGAGAGCGCCCATGAAAATACACAAAAAGATGTTCACATGAGTTCCTTTCCCACCGGAGGCCCCCTTCACATCAGTCCTTGTTCCCAGTGCAAACATTTGAGGTCCCCCAGAGGAAGCCATACGGCACCACAGTGCACTGCAGCACCCTGGTTAAGAAAGGCTGAGCTAAAAACATCATGATATTTATAAGGTGGTAAAACTATAGTACATTTTGCGGTTCTTAAACCATTGCTTTGAGGATGTGGAAGAGAGACGAGAAAATACAGAGAAAAGAGGGAAAGAAGGAGTGGTCATTCTATCCAGTAGTTTCGCTTTCCTTTTCTCACAGACCAATTGAGATCTTCAGAATTTAGCAAAGACTTGTTAGTAGTGGTAAAGATAAATGTTAGGTTTAAACGGGGTCTTGGAGATGGTATCAAGCTTTTGGTTAAGTATTGTCTCCTAACAGTCCAGCGGTAGGATGACACGAAATAATGTCTGTGTGTGACCAATGGACATTGCTTCAAAATGTGCATAAAGATCCCTGGTTCTAGGAATCCGTGGGAGAATACCTAGCAAATGTAGCAATTCTTGCAGGTACCATGTACCATCTTGAGAGGAGTTTGAATTTAGTTTCAAGTGCAATCGCCTTTTAGAAGCAGAATTTTGGTAGCTGATCAAATCTGTGCCCATGCTTCTTTATGCAAGGAGAGCCAAGGTCAGTTTCCAACTTGGCAACCTATCCTGGAGGGATCTTGGAAAATAAGTTTAATAGCAAGGAATAGATCAGAAATGAGTCCAGGGCTGTGAGGGTTATCCCAACAACAATGCTCAAATTGTGTGCAGGTTCCATATGGCAATTGTGGTTTGGAGATGCTTATGATAGAGTCTCTAATCTGGTGTTATTAAAAATGTTCAGAAGCAGAGATTTCAGGTTTTTCCTGAAAATTTTGGAGACGTTTTTATTCCATCAAATTAATAGAATCTATATAAACAGGTGTTATTAGAGCAGATCCAATGCCAGAAGTAGTTTGGAGGGTTAATACCAGGAGCACAGGAAGGATTGCGTAGGATAAACAGGGGTAGGTTCGGTGATATAATTTTTGACTTACCATAAAATCCTTTTCTTGGACTAGATTAAAAGAAATTGAGGTACATAGGGTTATGCTGCTGCCTTAAGGAGACTGGCAAAACAGAGCTGTAAGGAGAGCCTTCCACACCCATTGTGCCCAAGTTTTGTAGCAAAGTAATAAAAAAAGAAAAAAGATGGATGGTAAATGGAGAGAGGATCCAGATGAACTAGGAGAACTTGCGGAGATTACTGCCAGGAGTCTGAGCAGGTCCGAGAAACATGTCCATATGCACCAGTTTGGTGCAATAAGAATCACTGTAAGATGCCTTGCATCTTGATCCTGCGTAGCAAGTAAAATTAGTTTTAGGAGGAGGAATGTCACTGATCTGGTTCAAATGATCCCACAGAGTAACCAGAGCATCCACTACGAAGGCTAGAGCACAAACTTGCTCAGTTTATTTTTAAGTCGAGAAAATATATATCAAAGCGCTAAAGGTGTAACTAATAAAAGACTTAATGTAACCAAGTGATAAAGTGAAATTTTAGGTTTAGGCGGTCTAGCTCTAAAACAAGTGATGTGTCTTACATGGAATCATAAAAAAATTATATAAAATAAAAATAAAAATAATAGTAAGTTTATTTTTAAGCCAGGAGATCCATGTCCACCATCCCCCACCTACAACAGATATTTTGAAACAACTCTGGGTAAAGAGACCATTCTTCAAGACAGTGGCAAGTGAGAAAGTCCATCTGTCAACGCCTCCACAGTATACAGAGCTGAAACGTGAAGTTCTGCATAAGCCAGAATATGGTCAGCTTCTCTTGGGTTGCGAGACTTCTAAACCCTTCCTGGTGGTTGATGTAAGCCACTTCCATAGCCACTGAATCCTAGTCAGGTCACCTTCCAGTCAAGCGGTTCATTATTGAAGGGATAACCAAATCTTTGTTCCACAAATATGATTGTTGCAAGAGACTTGGTCGTTGAAGGAAGCTAGTTTTACAAAAATCGGGTAATCCAGGACTTCTCCCCAGCCCAAAAGGCTGGTATCCGACGTAAGAACACTTTAAATTAGCGGGAGGAAGGATTTAACAGACTCCAGGGTAGGATTCAAGAGTGACCAGGCCAGAGGCAAGCCGGGTTTTGGGCATCAGACATATGCAATGGTCCAGAGACTGGGCCTTTTTTCCACAAGCAGCATGAACATTAACCTGCAATGGTGTGAAGTGGAATCGGGCATATGGATCTGCTTCAAAAGATGCTACCATACAGCCTAAAACCCTGTACAGAGCAGTATTTAGGGGAAGGCCTATATTCTCAAAGCAATGAGTTGGTTCCAACAACACTGACTTCTGGAGGTTCAAGATCCACCTGAACCTCTGCAGAGCTTGAATGGTTAAATGAGCATTGACCGTCAGTCATCCAGGTATTGGTGAATAGATGGAGAGGGCCACAATCAGGTAATGTTGTGAGCCATCTGCAAAACACAGGAAGTGTTGACGTGCCTGAAAGATGGGGACATGCATCTCTGATGTCCACAGAGGCCAGAAAGTCCCTCAGATTGAGGGAAGCAATGATCAACATTAAAACTATTTGTAATTTCCAAACCCAAATGAAGGTGTTGAGAAACCTTTAGGTCAAAATTAGGTAAATGCTCTTTTGGTTTGGAAACAAGTTTGAGTAGAAACCCCGGAACCTTTCCTTTTCCAGAACAATGGCTATAATCCCTTGAGAGAGGAGCTGCACCAGAGTAGCATGGAGGTCCTCTAATCCCTTGGTTCTCAACTGGTGGGTCCTGACCCAAAAGTGGGTCGCGACCCTGTTTTCAGTGGGTCCCGGTGTGCCTTCCACTTTTCTAGGTGAGAGGCTCCTCAGCCTCCCCCTAGCGCAGCACTGTCTGTTCTTGCGCCAAGCAGCCATTCAAAATATGCCGCCCGGCGCCGAGTGTCAGCTTGAGGTAGGGTGGGCTTCATCCATATGTGCATTGCTTACAGCTCCCTCGCATGCCCTGTAGAGGTGCCTGGACCGGTGTGATGTAACATTCTGGCCCCAGGTACCTCTACAGGGTGTGCAAGGGAGCTGTACAAGCAATGCACATATGGATGGAGCTCATCACAGTACAGCAGCCCACAATGGAACCCCAGGCCAAGGATCCACTCCAGTTCTCATAAGGTAGGGAGACTGGGTGGATCTTAAAAATTTTACTTTTTTTGGAGTGTGTATGCGAGATTGTGTTTGTGGTTGTGCGTTTTTAAGGGCCCATTCACACTAGTACAGTGTGCACAGTCCCATGTGATTAACACACTGTACTTCGCAATCGCACCCACCACACATTTCAGTGTGAGAAGTGCTGTGCATTGCAATTCATTTGAATGGCTCCCCAAATGCACCTCCCGCCCACAGTTCTATTGCCTGCATTGGAACGCGCAGTACCGCAATGTCATGCGTTCCATTGCAGTGCAACTTGGGTCACGACTTAACGACCAAGGACAAATGTGGGTCTTGAGGTTACACAGGTTGAGAACCACTGCTCTAATCTTTACAAGGGTTGCTGTCAGGGTTGACAACATGAAGCAGGACAGGGGGAAAGACTAAAATTCTAGCTTGTAGTCCCAGTATACAACGTTTACTTTCCCAGTATACAACGGACCCAAAAGTCTGAAATGTTCAGGGACCAGGTGTTTGAAAAGACCAACAGATGTCTCTCCACTCAAGTAGGGCTGTCCCTTCATAGCGAGAGGGACTTGCTACATGGTTTGAAGGATTTGGGGGTCCAGAATTTACGGTTGAGCAGAGTCCCGGGTTGTCTTAGATGGCTGGAAGAAATAAAAGCGACTTTGAAGAATCACTAGACAATTGCAAGAAGGTGTTGGAACTGGAGCCTGTAAAACACAGTCCAGTGCTAAACAAGCAAAGCAGTGTATCTGTATAAGAAGTAGGACAATGACTGGTAGCTTTGCTGCTGGGAGACTTGGTGTATGGTAAGATGGCAGGGGTTTGGGGTAGCTAGTAACTACAACCCTGAAAATGCACTGAAATTCAACAATGTCGCTTGACAGTTAGTGCAACTGGTAACAATGGCATCTAGGATGCCAACTCACTGGCCATATTAAATATACATTCTCCCCTGCGTAAAACAGGCTCCCCAGCTGTGGTATCTCAGTCTCTTGGCTGGATTCACGGTTTATATTGATTTATACAAAATATACCAAACGAAAAAGACTCTCTTGCTGGGCTTCATAATATCTGTAGTGGGGGTGAAACTGAGAATGTCAACTGTGATATATCAGTTTCTCTTATACATACACAAAACTCTGTAGATTTAACATTTGTGTGTTATAGCCTTTAGAGCAAATTTATGTCAACATTACTATGGCTAAATATGCAATCTCACAACCTTAAAGCCCTTGGTGCCTGCATGGTGTGCAGAACTGCACATATACTTAGAAGTGATGAATATTTTATGAAATCTTAGGTTTCAGTTTAATGGTTTTACCCTACTGCTGTTCTCTCCATTGAAAGACTAAAAATAACATGGCAGAGGTTTTTAGAATCCACTGCAATCATAATCAAACATTCTCACTGTATGTACATAGAAAATTAATAAGCAGCAGTATCCTTCACAAATAGCAGAATGATTGACTGAGCAGTGCATCTATTTGAGAACCTGAACTCTGGAAGCTGTGCCAAAAAAAGCAGGCGGAGGGCAAAGGACTAAATCACTGGTATTATCTGTTGCCTCCCTGTAGCTGATCTTTACCATAATGCTGACTTGCCATGCCTTGTTCTGCATGGTTTCGCTCAGTGAAAACGGCCATCATTCAAGACAAAAAGGTATATTTATCAGGCTACTGCTTAGGCACAATTAATATTCCTAAATGTTCCCCTAACTGCAAAGCTTCACTTTTTGAGTTCAAGGCCACTTTAAAAATGGTATGAGGCCTTAAAAGGGCAATTCCACAGCTAAATTTGAGAAAATGGAATTCCCCCAGCAATCTGCCACCTCTCCCCTACCCCGCTGGTCTTACCCTATAGAGAACGGTCATTCCCCTCCGCAGCTGCATGTGTTCAATTTGAACAAAGCATCACTGTCTTGCGCTCAGTATTTGAAATAATACGAGCAGGGAGATATCAAAAATTCAGATACTTACGGATTTCTGATGTTTCATTTGGAAATGTGGATGCATCTGAATGTCCGAATACGGCAGAAATGTGTCCAAAACAAAATTGACTTTTGGACCTGAACACCGACAAATCTAAAACAAATTTTCTGGCGGCTTACATGTCTAGAGACATATTGGTGGAGGTTAGATTGGCAGATTAGCTCAATGGCAAAGAATAAAGTGATTCTAACACTTGTCTGCTATATACATTTTCTATTTGAGGATCCAAAATGCCACTAATGCACCTGAAATACCTGGCACCTTACATGATTGTTTATTACTCTCATTCTGTCCCTTTTGACCAGTGATCCATTCAAAAAGAGGGCCAAAGAGAGCTTTAACTGTGCCATGTCCCTTTATTTTATAAGAACAGACCACACAGTCAAGCTTATTCAACAAAAAGTAAAACACCAGCTACAAAGTGCAGTCGCTCAACAATCAGAATTCATCTTATAGAAACAATGCTACACAAGATGGATTTTGGCTGGTTGCCAATGCAACTTGAATCAACACATAACAGCATTACTATCAAGGGTGCTGGTATACAAGACACTCAAACTTACAATTAAAAATGCCATCTTCGTTAGAATGGTAAACTGAGATTAATCCGCAAAGATCAATTTGTTTACCAAGTTTAAAATAGAAGAGCAATAGAGCAATACACATGTACTGCATTTTACAAGGTCAGCATGTTATATGAATATAAGGGTGGTTTCAAGATGTATTACCTCTTCTATGTATTCTTTTGCTAGAGGAGCTCCAGCAGTAACCTGCAATAATAAATAAGCAGTAAATCCTTTATGAAGGAGATAAGAGCATGTCAATTACAAAAAATGACTTTTGTGCCTTGGCAAATACATTTAACCAAATGTTCAGTTGATTTCAGCATCTAAAACATGCAATATCATACACAACTTACATTGGGCCCTCCTCCATGCATCTTCAAAGCTCTAATAGTAGCAACAAGAACAACCACATTGGGAATCAAGCCAGAAGCTCTGCACTTAATGTTGAAGAATTTTTCCATTCCAATGTCAGCACCAAATCCAGCTTCTGTCACTGAAAAAAAAAAAAAGGAGGGATAAACATTTAGTAATCCTTTAAACCACTATACTATGTCAAAGGCTGCTAACTGTACATTTAGCTTACAGCATACAATGTATCAAATGGGTGGCAGTCTTGAGTAAAAAAAGAAACTGCCTCTACCAGTGCTGGAAAACTTTGGTCCGTAGTGTTACTTCTGGTATTAGATCTAAAAGTACAAGTTTATCCCACTACCAGGCATACGCATGGGTCCGTTAATTAGTTAACTTTGAGAGCAGACTTCGCTTCAAATATCATCAGGTCACATTGCAAATATCTACAAACAAAATGTATAGTACAGTGGCACACTTAATTTACATTTTATTCAGTCAGGTAGATGCTAAACTTCGCTTAGCTTGCCAACTTGAACAGAATCTAACTAGGAGGAATTTAGAAAAAAACTGAACACAATAAATGGGAAAAAGGGAGCGTTTTATTTTTGGCAATGATAGTACCATACCCAACAAAGCTCCAGATTGTGGCCACAATGAGAGAACAAACCTAATGATCAGTTGTAAGCCTATAAAAATCAGACCAGAAAAAGATGAAGGGCTTAGAGCACCACTAATTTTTTAAAGGACATAATATACATACCTATTCGCATACAAAATCCTTTTTCCCCCTACAAACATTCAGTAAATAGCAAAGGATTGTCAGAGCACTTTGCGTTATCTAATGAATACAGCAAAAGCTCTCTCGCCTGTTTCTATATAACCAAATCCTTGCATGGGTCCTTATGATAACTAATCCAAACAAAAGCAGTTAAGAAAAGATTTTAGTCCCGATTATAAGAAAATGTGTATAAAATCACTACACATTTCCTCTAAAGTAGATAGCTGAGCCTGAAGTGTGATTCTGAAGAACCTCAAATACACAGGCAGTAATATCAGTGGAATATACCACAAGTTGTTTTTCTTTCAGATTGGGTTCGTGTTTAGTGAATATAAATTGCCCAATTTAAGTTATACACTCTTTTTATTGCAAAAGCACTGAATGGGAAAGACATGAAAAACACAATAATTGCATTTCAGATGCAACTGTATTAGACATTTTTCACTGGAACAGGTGCCCCCCATTGAAAGATTTTAAGTCGCCTACTGTTTGTGATAACTGGATAATTTAGGATTTCTAATAATGCATTTCCTTTGAAAGTGTTCCCAGGACAAAGAGTGAATCTCTCTAGTGGATACACAGCCTGCAATACAAACCTGACATCTTTTCCCTCTCTATCCAAAACTTTAAACAATGGTAGAAATACGAGAGCTGCTAGGGATGACTTTTTTTTTCTTTTATTAATGTGCAAGCACCAGGACTCTCATCCTTATCTCGATTGCATAATTTGGCAACTCACAAACTTGGAATAAGTATACACAATTTAGGAGTCCGACCACTCACTTGCTGCATGTTGGTTCTCAGTCAAGTAGTGAAACATGGATGATAACTCAAGAGCCCGCACCTTCAAAAACAAATCAATAGTGCCTGCTCCCATGCTATTCAAACAGGGTTCCACTTTTCACCCCCTCCTCCCAAATAACCCCAGGTTACTTTATCTGTGCTGTTAAGCAATGTGCAGTTTTTCAAAGCTGAACACCAAGTAGATAAAAAAATAATTCACATTTATTTATGATAAACCCCTTTAGTTTAGTTTTAAAAGCAACTAGTATCAGTACACACTTTTTTCTTGGCAATCACCTGTACAACAGAGCCCAGACATGGAGGGAGAGCCAGAACTGGGCACTCAAATCAATTGTTATGCATTGTTCATACCAACAAAGAAAATTGACAGGAGGAGAGAAAAGAGTGAGAGAGGAGTTCATCATCGAATGCTTCTCCTTGACTGTCCAGTGGGTAGGAACAAGACATAGCTGCATTACGTATCTGCTGTAGATAATATCTGGTATCCAGGCTTGCCATGTTATCCAGCAGGGCTGTGTAAATCCTAGGACAGATTTTACCTGGACAAATTACCTGGCAGGTATAACAGCTTTCATATATGTATTGTGTATTTAGCCCTTGTTTTCAGCTTTAATGTACACCTGTACTAACATTTGCAAAACACACCAGCAGATATGAAAAGCAGACTTCTACAAGTGGCCAAAAATACCCTAAGGCTGAGTTCACGCAGACAGCCTCCACAACTCTGAAAAATCTTCGTGTGGTGGATTGCATTTCAGAGGTTAGTGGAGCATCGGCAAGCTGGTGTTCTGGAGGCGGATACTGCTGCCTCCTAAATGTGTTTTTTTTTCCATCCAGATGGGGATTTTCTACTGCAGTATAACTGCGTACTCACGGATTCAGCACAGTCCCATTAATTGCAATAACCATGTTTAATAAGGGTCACTACCTGCCAAATGTGAGTAGCTGTATTGTATACAACAATGTTGGGCCACAGGTAAAAACCGCTGATCAACCACCTGGTTTTACTCGAACCCCATGAACGAGGCCGTACTTAGCTTCCAGAGTGTCTAGAAGCCCTAAAACCCATGACCCTTTATTCTGTACCTACGGAATTCAACTTGCAAAGTTGAACTCAACATGCAACCTGTCACCTCATGGGTGCCCATCACACTGACAGACCAAATGAGGTGTGTGCCAGTTACTTTTTCCACCATTGGGCATTCTGGGTTTTCAATGTTCAGAGTATGCAGCAAAAGCTATGAAAAAGGTGAATGCAGGCATATCTAGGTTCTCGTTTCTGAAGTGATTGAACCAAGAGACTCACCAGTTTGTCACACTTTGGTTTTTATGAATAGCAGCATGTAGATCTTTCCGATTTGCAGAGAGCAGAACAATTTAGTAGCTAGTTAAGATTTATGCAATCATGTGCAAAGAGCATTGGTGTTCTTCAGACTTTGATTCCTTATATTCTTTAACGCACAATCACAGTTCTCTCCGATTATGCAAACTGGATTAAAAAAAAAAAAAAAGTCTGTGAACTACCTTGTATGTATGGCAGGGAGGTAGCTGTGTGCAGCAGTCTGCATGACTAGCCACTGCAATGAGGCTAGAATAATTCAAAAAACTGTTTCCTGCTGACAGAAGGCTAATCCTGTGTCTAACCACTGCAACCAGTAATTTAGTTTGGTAAAGCATTGTTAAAGGAACTAGAGGGAGACCATAAAATGAAGAAACATGAAAAGGGCGACATGTATGTAATTAACAAAACAAAAAAAAATTGGAGGATACAGGTGCAAACAAAAAATAAATAAAAAAGGCGAATTATAAAGCATCAGTAATGTACTTTGTACTAGCAATAACACGCCACTAACACTTCCCATGGGACAGAAAATATATAGCACATTGGTTTTTTAAAAAGACAATGAAAAGATCCTAAAAGACAACAAACATACTTTGAACTATAAAATGTACCATCGTGTGTTATTTTAATACACGTTCAAGTACAGCGTTTCTCATTGATCTCCATAGACTAATCAGGGCTACCAGGAGTTCAAAAGAGCTTAGCTTTTGTTGCCTGCAACCTACTGGTCAATTCACTATTCATTTGGCTTGCTAGTATCAAACACAGAGAGCTCTGGAAGTATAGCAGGGAAATCTCTATAAAAGCAGTCCATGGGTAGCTTCCTCTTTTCGATCTCTAGGGACTTGTCAAATCATCTAATAACTTTTCAATTCAGTCTAAAAGAATGTTGAGTGCCACTAATGCACAGCTAAAATCCAAATTTTCTGCTTCAGTATATCAAGGTAGAGCAAAAAGTAAGCCATAAATGCTGGATTACTTTGAAATGTACCCACAAAAACATTTGTATTCTCACCAAATCCATAGACATTTGCAATGTATAATACTTCAAAACACAGGAAAAAGGCAGGAAGCCACAAAATCCTGATTAACTAAAGTATAGCAATTACAAAAATGAATTAGTGCGTCATTTTAGTATGTTGTGTTGCAGTACAATAATGCTTCTGTACCAATGCCTCAAACCAAATGGCTACAAATACAACTAAAATTTATGTAAGAGAGCAGCTTCACTTGCCAAAGTTTGTGTAATTCTGTTCAACAATTCAGCAGAGGTTTTATTGCATACATTTGCAAATACACTATATTACCAAAAGTATTGGGACGCCTGACTTTACACGCACATGAAGTTTAAATGGCATCTCAGTCCGTAGGTTTCAATATTGAGTTGGCCCACCCTTTGCAGCTATAACACCTTCAACTCTTCTTGGGAAGGCTGCCCACAAGGTTTAGGAGTGTGTCTATGGGAATGTTTGACCATTCTTCCAGAATTTGTGAGTTCAGGTACTGATGTTGGACGAGAAGGCTGGGCTCGCAGTTAAAGAGGAGAGACAGCAATGAAGATCACCATTGTAGAACAATGTCACGCATGTAAAATAGCCAAAATTGCCTATATATTACACATGTGACTTTGCTCTACAATAAATAGAACTTCTGGATTTATTCTCAACCTGCGAGTGCTGGTGAACTTCATTGATTTTACTTCTGGATATGCATGGCGCCATCCGTGGACATCACTACAAGCACCACTGCCATTTCAAGCACCGGTCCTAATTGCTGTCTGGTGTGCAAGAGACCCCTTTGTTTATTGATTTTAAAGAGGAAAGGGCTGCCTCCTGGCAATCTGCTCTCAATTTATGCACTTATTATATATGTATGCTAAATATGTCCCGCATTTAGCAAGCAGATAGTTTTGCAGTTGGGAAATTGTGTGAATGTAATCATTCTTTAAAGCATGGTAGAATTAGAAAGACTGACAATCACTTAAAGGAGAACTATGAGATGAGTGATTTCCACTCACCTCATAGTTCTAGCCGACCTGTGACAATGAGACTGTCACAGGTCGGCTCAGTAGATCGGGAGGTGAGCGAACACATACCAGGTTCATTGGTGCCGGTTTCTGATCCAGCGCAGACTACTTGGTGTCCCACAGTGTCTGTCTGACGTGCATTCACCTACACTGTATCTCTCCTCCTCTCCCAAAGATCTCAACTGCATGCGCTCACTCTAATCCTCCTGCACAGCTGCTCGAGAAGCTTCAGATCTTCAGAAAGGAGCGAGCGGCAGGGACACAGGTAAGTTTTAACCTTTTTTTTTATTTTATGCGTTTGCATAGATCTAATGCTTACTAGCAGTAGATATATATGGCAAAACAAAAAGGAGAGTTAAATTCTACTTTAAGCATACTACATAAACTATAATGCAGGTAAGTGGTCCAGTTTTTCCTTCCTAATTACAACAATCTTACACAAGTAACTGAATATGTATTCTTTATAAGTCAAGAAGGAATTCAGTATATAGGGTGAAGACTTATAAAGAAGCACTTAAAAAGCTCTAAGTAAAAGCATGGTAAGCAAAAATTGAACAGGCTACAATACAAACTGCATGTTAAACATTGCCACATTCTAAAATGAAACTAGTAGTTTACTAAATTTTAACTGAGCTTACAGTTTACCATCTGCACATTTGCCTAATTGATGCAGTAACCATAAATTGTAGAGTGGAGTTCATGCTGTGATCTCCTGCTCTTCAGTACAGTTACAATAATGCTGGGAAATGCCACACACCCACACACACACACACACACACACACACACACACTAAATCATGAAGTCTCTTCTCCGTTTGACATTCTTGGGCCAGTCTGTCTAGTTGTCCAAGTGTGACGTCGGATTAAAGGAAGGAAACAGGAAGTGGTTCCAAAGCTGCAAGGATGAAGGCAACACACTGCATAATAAAAATGAGGACATACGAGAAGAAAACAATACGCAATGCCAAGCTCCTCCACTTGGATTCTGGCCTTTGATCGCGTACACTTTCCAATCCCTCCAAAATAATTTCCTCTTTGCAGATGCAAGTGCCAAGGAAAACATCAACAAATGCATCCCTAGGGGACATCGGAAAGTTCAATATAGTGTCTCTTCACTAATTACCAGATTAAGGAAACCATAAAAAGGTACAATAATAAAAATGATTAAGTTAAACACTTCATGAAGAGCATATTCAAGAATTTTAATAACAAATGTGTTATTTTTTTTTTTTTACTACTTGTTCTGCTTTATCATGCCCTCACCTGCCCAAACAGGACCATCAAAAATGGTCCAAACAGAACCATCAAATAATGAAAAAAGTAAACCTTCAGCTTACCATACTTCAAGCTGAGCCCACAAAGTAAATTCTTACAAATTAAAAGCTGCGATTGAGATGCATATGTATATATACTCACAGGCATCCAAATCATAGACTAAACTTTCAGATTAAAATGGCTAAATTAGTAAACAAAAAAAAACAAAAACCTACCCATTCAGAATTAAGCTGGCCATGCACTACACAAATTTTGGCCAAGTCCTACTTACTCAGCTGAAATTTGAGCACTGTAAGGCACTGTTCGCACACCTGCTAATCGATTCTTGGCCGAACAGTGACTGCAGCCAATCAAGTTGCAGTCACGGTCCATGTATTCTGACAGTGGTGGGTGCCCACTGTCAAAACACAAATAGCTGCAACTGGAGTTTCCTCCAGCCATGCATTTAGCATGGATAGAGTAAGCTGTCAGATTTGCTTTATTCAGCCGACAGGCTGGCTTGAAGCGGACCATTACCCCTTTTCACTAAAAACACATCACCATGCAGCTCTGCATTCTGATATGAAATCATCTTGCATTCCTTAGTTAAATAAACATTTTGCTTTTACTCACAATTACTGTTTCTCCACTGCCAAGTGATCTCAGGCCATGAATGATGTAGTCCATGCTGAATACAGGCATCATGGAAGGTTACATCAGTAGAGCACTGCTGGGAAATCTTATCCACCCCCCCCCCGAGATGATGTGCATGGTCACATGCCCTAGTCATATATGGCAGAGTTCAAGGATGTAAAGGGAGATGGATTAATCTGCCCTTAATGAAAATTGCCTCCAGGAGAAGAAAAAAAATCCAGCAATTATTTGGAAGTATGTGTTTGTAGATTGCCATTACTAAAACATTTCTAAAGGTGTCGTTCTTGTCATTTTTAAGAACTTGTGTTACTGTCAAGGCGAATCACCAATGGAGGTAATCCTATTTCCCCTTTTTCAAATTTGCCCGACTGCCAGGCATATCCCATGCCTCTACAATGTTCTCCATCCTATTACTGGTCCAATCTACATAGAACTCTGTTGATCCCACCATCTACCGTCTGTTACCATCAATGATGGGCAAAATCCTGCTTTGAACACAAACATGATGCTGCCAGAGGACATTTCCTTACTTTAGGGTATTGGACAGCAAATTTTAAACATGATACCGTTTTATACCTAGAATTAGAAGATAACCGATTATTTCACTTGACTAAAGTTGCTTATTTTATCTGCTATGCTATTTTATTATATTTTGCCAGGTCAGGTTAAAGTGACATTAAACCCTTAGATTTTTTGAACATAAAACAATACTGTAATGTGTGCCTTATTGTAATCCATGGTTGTTTCCCTTCTCTTCGCTGCTCTTCCTTTTACATTTGTATCTGTTCTCATGCTGGGCAGAACTTCTGTTTTGCAGCAGACTGCCTTGTCTCAGGAATGGATACACGGTGTCTGTGTATAAGTTTGTATAGGCTTGTAATCTGAGCCAGCACTACAGGAAGAGGCCCTGAGCTGAAAAAGGAAGTTCTCCCCAAGCATGAGAAGACATGAGGATTTAAAAGGAAGAGCAGCAAAGAGAAGGGAAACAACCATGGATTACAGTATTGTTTTATGTTAAACAATCTGAGGGTTTAATGTCACTTTAACAATGTACCGGATAGCCCCAGGAGGTTTACAGTTTTCAGTAGTATTACTACAATGTACTCTCATATGCATTTTTAGCAGTAAGGCTCTGTTCACACCTAGGCGTATCGAATATGCGCATTTGTCGCGAGCTTCGTGACGCACGTTTTTACCGTGATTCGCTGTAAAAAAACCGCGACAAACGCACGTATCCGAGGGCTAACTTGGCTGTATCCCAATGGAAACGTGCAACAAAAACGCCGCAAAGAAGCTTATGTACCTTTTCAGGCGTAGGCCGTTTTGTAGCGCGTTCAGACAGGCTGAAATACGGCAAGGTGTGAACCATAACCATAGAAAACAATGGGATTTTCATGTTTGAGCGTTTTGTAGAGCGTTCGTAGAGCGTTGAACGCGCTACAAAACGTACAGGTGTGAACCAGGCCTAAAAAGGCACAGACAACTCTTAAAAATACACCTTAAACCTCACAAGCAAATATGAATTAGAATAAATGCAAGCTGGGATAACAGAAGAAAAAAAAAATCTAAAAAAAACTTTAAAAGTTAAATTTGTACTGAAGTCAGATGGATTTAGAGGTAATGTGGCTTATCTCAAAATAGTATTTATTTTTTGTATACATTTCATGAATTGCCATCTCCTAATATGGTATGCCATTGGGGTCCACCAACATATAGCACATGGCTGGGTTTACAGTAGTGTTCTGTCTGCTTGAAGGGGAAACACAAGGTCAGCATCATTACCACAAATCATTCAGAGGATATTTTGTCAGTCTTATTTTGATAGTTACTGTACAGAATTAGTTCTAGAAGCAAGTCTTAAGATTTTTATGAGTTTGTAATACAAAAGGGAAACGGGTAGTGCAGGCTGCTCACTGCCACTTGCTCTCTGGATGTAAACAAAGCAACGCAGCTGCATATTTGCACTGTCAGGAAAAGGTGCTCTCAGAACTAAGTGGAAGCCAGCCCATTTCCAGAAGCAAGCGCATAAGATTTTAAGTTGGTGGGACATCATTGTAAAAATGATCAAAAACCCGATACAGTTCATGGCCGTTTTATCATGCAAAATGTTTTTTTTTGTATATGGTTAGTCTAACACATATGCACAAACTCAGCACAATGATTTTTATTTTAAAATAAAAAAATCTACCATTACATATGCTACTTTACAAGTGAAAGCAGTTTGGGAGCCCAATATATTTTGTACACAGGCCCACTGCAATCAGAAAACATATATGAAAGCTGTTTTACCTGCAAAGAATTTGCATTTATGTCCAGTCAGCTGTATTCATAGGGCTCACTCAGATAGCCCTGCCAATTTTGTGACTTGTCTTTACTCCAATTAAATATATTACAAATTGGTCATCTATTTGTCCCAGTCTGTGAATGGACACTAAAGGGTCATCAGCAGACATATGAACTCAACTTTTTGCTCCCTCCTCTCAGTGCTAGCCCTGCATCTACAAATTCAGCTGTGCAAGAGGCCAATGCCAAGACAATTCTGGTGGCTTTCTAGTTGCACTTCACCACTTGCCGACCGGGGTGTTAAACCCTCTCCCTGTCCAGGCCATTTTTCAGTATTCAGCGCTGCAGTACTTTTACATTTATTCTGTCATGCAACACTGTACTGAAATTAAATTTTATACCATTTTCTTTTTTTAGGGACAGATAGAGCTTTCTTTTGGTGGTATTTAATCACCACTGAGGTTTTGATTTTTTACTATATAATGAAAAAAGCACTGAAAAATTGAGAAAAAAAAAAAAACTATTGCCTACTTTTTTTATGTAATAAAACATTTACTTGCACCCAATTTTTGGGTAAAATATAAAAGATAGGGTCATGTCAGGTAAATAGACAAACATGTTGAGCTTTAAAATCGTGTGCGGCCACAAAAACTACTATGCTTAGAATTGACCATAGGCGACTCTTTACAAGCTTTTACTGCTCATCAATTTAGTGTCATCTGTGATTAACCCCTTCGTGACTGACGACGTACAGTGTACGTCACCCCTAATGTCACCTTGGGACCCCCAAAGAAGCTGCTAAAGCAGAGATCTGCTTCACCAGCTTCTCAGGCTACAGCAGCCAGAGAAATGACAGCTAAAGGCGGAAGTGATGTAATATACATCGCTTCCGCCTTTAGAGAGAGGGGGAATGCTGATCTCTCCTGCTCAGTACAGAGAGCCGTTGTTCCGGTGTTCTCGGTCCCTTGCCCCCAGGGAGGACAGTGGTGCCCGGGATGATCGGCAGCAGAGGGGGGCCGCGCCCCAGCAGAGGGCGGGGGGTGGCCCGCACTGTGCATGGTCATAAAAGCAATCAGCTGGCTGTAGAGACATTCGAACACTTGTATGTAACAGCCGATAAGGGCTGTTCATATTCCTAGGCGTGCGAGCAGAAAAAAAAAAAAAAATCACGAAAAAGTACATCCACCCACCGGTAAGCATCAGCTGTCCGCCTGTATTTTTACAATGGGCTGACGGCAAGAGGTTAAACAACCTAAATTATGTTATTAATATGCAACTGCATTTTTTTTCCACAATATACATAATTAAACACACAACCCCAAATTCAAGTATCTTCACTCATATTGGGTAAAATTATATGAAATTTTACACCTTCTAAATGGACAAAAACTACCCCTCTGCTCATAAAGCAAATCGTTCTCTCACCCTAATCAGTATCATTTTAATAACTAACCGAAAAAAAGTAATAAAAAGTGAATGTCATACTTTTTAAAAAAAAAAAAAAAAAGACCCCCCCACACACACACACACACATCCCACCTCAACCCTCTCTCTCCCATCGCCGGCCCATATATTCAATTGAAAACCTATAATCCCTGCATTTCTCCTTTATTCTGCCATATTACTGGAGATGACTCCTATTATTTTCCCCCCTCAAAATTCTCCCCATTATATCATAAAGCTCTCTATGCATCTGTATTCATATACCTAATCCAAGGCATCCACATATCTTCCCATTGAGAATACCATTCATTAATATGTGCCGTTAGCTCCTCATATCTCTTAGAGAACTATGTGGTTAGGGCTTTTCCCCATAGTTCTCCTTAGGGTAACGGGAGGACACAAACTAGCGTCCTCCCATCACCCTAAGCTCAGTATATTAAGCTCGCGGTATACTGAGACCCCGCAGCTGAAGCGGATCCAGACAATTATGTCTGGATCCGCCCAGCTGCATGAGTGACAGCTGGCTCTGCCTATCTAGAGGCAGAACCAGCTGTATCTGCCCCCTCCCCTATCCATTCCGCCAGTCAGCGCTGGAGGATAGGAGCAGGGAGGGGGGAATCCAGTCCCTCCCCTGTCACGACAGAGAGCTGTGACAGCATCGAGAAGTGAGCGAACGCCGGTATGTGTTCGCTCACTTACTTCTTCTACTGAGCCGACCTGCGACAGTCTCATTGTCACAGGTCGGCTAGAACTATGAGGTGAGTGAAAAGCACTCACCTCATAGTTCTCCTTTAATCTTCCCTAATTCCACTAACCATTCCTGAATAGTGAGGGCCCTCTGTGTTCCAATACCGTGGAACTAATGCTCGCGCTGCTGCCACAAATAATCTATGATCCTTTTTAACTCTAGATATTGATCCTGGGAATATTGAAAGGAGGGCTATCTTAGGAGAGGGAATCACTGAAATGCCAACTATCCGATTATAAACTTCAAAAGATATGTTTCCAAAAAGGCATTATATAAAATCACATTTCCACCAAATATGGAAGTAAGTCCCTTCTACATCCTTGCATCTCCAACACAGTGATGATTTTAAGGGGAAGATTCTGTGTAGAAGGGTCGGGTATCTATACCAACAAGATAAAACCGTATAACCCTTCTCAGCCAAAGAGGCAATTGATATTTTGTGAGGTAATATAAAGGATTTTTGCACCTCCTCATCTGTCAAAGATTGAGATAAGGCCTAGAAGATGATCATACGTACACTATATTACGATATAGTAAAGAAATGACATTGGTTGGCACCTCCTTCTGACTTTCCGGACTAAGATTGTGATGCCATTGAAGTTAATGTGCATGTAAAGGCAGGCGTCTCAATACACAATCATCCGCATATAGGCCAATTTTATAATGCTCCTTATGGTTATATACACCCTTAACAGATTGATTTCTGTGAATTGCTTCAACAAAATGTTCCATGGCTAGAACATACAGCATTGGAGAGCATCCTTGCCTGGTACCATTCGCGATACTGATAGGCGGTGAAAGAAAGCATTTACCCTGACTCTTGCTGTAGGTCTTGTATATAAAGCCATCATTTTGTCTACTACCATTCTAGATATACCTATCTGTAACAAAGTATGGGATAAAAAGTCCCAACTCAGCCGGTTGAACGCCTTTTCGACATCCACCAAAAGAATACATAAGGGAGAGCCATTGAATTTAGCATTTCTCATAAAGGTCAACGACTTAATGATATCCCTAGCTTCCCTGCCATGGACAAACCAAACCTGATCCCTATGAATAAGTGATGAAATGAAGGCTCCTAAACGATTTGCGATAATTTTTGCATACATTTTTAAATGTACATTAATATGAGGAGATATGGGCTGATAATGCTGGCAAAGAGTAAAGATCTTTATTTGGTTTAGGCAGAGCCACAATATGAGCTTCCCGAGATTGAGCAGCAAAAGGTCAAATCTGCATAAATACAATTATAAATATCCTTTAATATTGGGGATTACACCTCCACAAAACGGTTTATAGAAAACACTTGTATAACCATCTGGGCCCCGACTTTATCCCTTAGGGAGGGCCCTGATTGTTGTATTTATTTTTTCCACCATAAATTGGTCATTCTAATATATCTGCTTCCTCCACCGATGATGGGAGAGGAGTAGCCGCAATATATATGTTGCCGCTCCAGATGCGGTCCCCGATACTCCAGAAGGCTCTAAGACACTTGTGTGTATCCGATACCTGCAGTTCCCACTAAGTTCAGTGGTTGCATCCACTGGGCCCTACAACACTACTGTGTCCTGTAGTGACAAAAGTTGGCAGATATCATTACAGCTACAGTAGGGGATGCAGACATCCAACGTACTAAGAAGTACCTTTAATGATATTTAAGTGGTTCTGTTTAATGATATTTAAAACAGAACCACTTTAAGTAGAGGGATTACATTAAAAACCTGTTTAAATATAGTGTCTTGAATAAAGATAAAATCAATCAAGAGGGTAATA
>NW_017307335.1:362849-366666 GCF_000935625.1 Nanorana parkeri
AATTTAAGGCCTTCCTTTAAGAATGAAACTATAACCCAAATCCAATGGCTGTATGCAAAGTGTAGTAAAGCTCATCAATCATTGATCAATTTACATGTAAAATAACTTGAAATCTGATCGGTTACTGTAATTAAATTGTACTTAATAAACTTGTAAATCTTAACAGTACAGAGTCCTCTCTGCAGAAAACAATGGTTTCATACATCCTCTGAATAAATGAACAGGAGTACAATGTACATGCTTTAAATTCCTTATATTGCTTTTGTGATGTTCGTACATCTGCAGATTATATGTATTTTTTTCAGGCCAAGTTTAAAATGATGAAGTGAGTTTGCGTGTTAAGCCAGTCTAGTTTGACAGTACAGTGCTTACAATGACACGAAACAGAAACATGGCCACAAAGGCTGATGTCTAAGCTTGATTTTTGTTGTTAGTAGACTTAAGAGATGGGTCATCTGGTGTTTGTCATACTAGTACATGGCAGTTTATAGATGGGCATTTTCCCAATATAAAGTCTACATGCTTTCAAGACATGAAACACAATATGATTTGGCTACAGCATTCCAAACATGCCACTCATTGGATTTAAACTACAATACAAATCACTCAAACACTGTATAGAGGGTATATTCACAGATCATTTTACTGTATAGGGAAATACCCATATTACAAAAAAAATAGATACAGGAAGGAGAATGCAAGGAAAATACGGAACACCTTAGTATGTTTCTTAGTATATTTCTACACAATGGAATCAGTATAATTCAGTGTAGCGTACCAGTATTCACACTATTGTAAACCAAGAAAAAAGGTGAACATAGATTATTTTTTAAATCTTAAGGTGTTAGAATCAATAAAAACGTAATAACTATTAACGGGGGGGGGGGGCTTTGTATATACAGTGGGGCAAAAAAGTATTTAGTCAGCCTCCAATTGTGCAAGTTCTCCCACTTAAAAAGATGAGAGGCTTGTAATTGGCATCATAGGTAGACCTCAACTATGAGAGACAAAATGAGAAAACAAATCCAGACAAATCACATTGCCTGATTTGGAACGAATTTGCAAATTATGGTGGAAAATAAGTATTTGGTCAATCTCCAGATCTCAACCCCATAGAAAACCTTTGGAGGGAGTTGAAAGTCCTTGTTGCGCAGCGTGAGCCCCAAAACATCACTGCTCTAGAGGAGATCTGCATGGAGGAATGGGCCAACATACCAGCAACAGTGTGTGCCAACCTTGTGAAGACGGACAGGACACGAATATACATACATATATACATACATATATACATACATACACACACATATACACACACATATACATACAAATTTTTATTAAAAAAAAAAAAAGCTATAGATTATGTACAGTAGTCTTTAAGCCATTACAGTATTTAGCATATTTTTATTGTTCCCTTAGAACTGGGGTGGGGAATGCCTGGCCTGCAGGCCATTAAAAACCTGCGGGATCATTAGATCTGGTCCTCCGAGCCGGCTCCCCTACTCACTGGGCGCTGATGCTTTAGACTGGAAGAGGTGGTCTGCCCCTCCCCGTCTGCAGTCCAACACGTTCAGGCACTGCCAGAGCCACTTGAGGGCCACGCGAGGGAAGGGAGGGAGGCAGTAAAATTCACTGTGCACCAACTCTGTAAACTCCACAGCCGGAGCCAGAGGAGGTGGAGCTCAGCGATGTCACCAGCAGACGAGAGAGCAAAAGGAGACCAGCTGGACGAGGTGGTCAGTGACACAGTCATCATACAGGGCAAAGCTACAAAATCACCAAAGGAGAGCAATTCATCCTTTCTCCATTGGAGACTCCAAACAGGTGAATTCTTGATTTGATATACCATTCTTGATATTGATATACCAGATTCAAATAACTTGTAAAAAAATTTTGTTTTTTGTTTTGTTTGGCCTGAATTTTTTACAAGTTATTTGAATCTGGTATATCAACAAGAATTCACCTGTTTGGAGTCTCCAATGGAGAAAGGACGAGAAAGAGGAGACTTTATGTTTCAGTGAGGGCTTACATTCAAAACGAATAGAGAAGCCGAGATAGTGCTATCTCCTGAAACCTGCATAGCGTCTATGTTTCTTATCATATAATTGACGGCAACTTTTTTCTCAATCTTCCGGATTTTCAACGCAAGGAATAAAGATACCAAATTATTCTGTTCCAGTTCAAAAGACATCATCCAACTTTCTGTTCCATCACGGATCCCCTTTTTATTGTAACCACTCAGGAAAGAGAAATAAATCCCATAGATCGAATTTGGGTATTCAGTTAAGGCAATAACCAGCGCACAAAGCCGAGATACAGTTATATCTCCTGAATCTCCCATTTCTCTTTGAACAGATGCAATTACAGCAGTGGGATTATCATTTTACATCTTGAAAGTTGGTTTCCTAAATGAGGACACACTCCACCGCGAGTTGAATCCACTTTAAATTCTATTTGACTGTTTTTTTCATTTTTCATTCTTTGCTTCATTTTTTTATACAACATATGCCAATTTCAAGTTTACAGAGCTCTGTTGTCACTTTTTCTTCCTTTTATTAAATATGGGCTAATTTTTGCCATCTATTTGGAGATCCTAAAAACATATGAAATTATATATATTTTTGATACCAGATTTTTTTCTGTCTATTCTGAATACGTAAGGCATTCAAACGGTGTGTCTCTACATTGTTTTTCCATAACCTATTGCTTAAAAAGTTACTAGCGGAATGCAGCCATATATATGTGTGTGTGTTTTTTGATACAATCTTTGATATGTTTTGCTATACATATATATTTTTTAGTATTTCTACAAATTAATAAATATATATTTTTATAAATATCTACTTTATATTTCTTTGAAGGAATGGTGGGATCCCCCTTTTGGGGAATTTTCTGTACTATGTTGTTGCCAGACCTGTCTACGTGTTGCTCAACAGATGATTAGAGACAACGCACAATTTCAACTGCAACTCCAAATTCTAACTATGGCTAAACAAACTGAGGCAAAGGCAAGGAAAACCTCTCATCTTAGTGTGACTGAGGTCAAGAATAGGGTAACTCAAAATATGATGCATTAAAAAAAAAAAAAAACTGTCTACGTGTTGCTCAACAGATGATTAGAGACAACGCACAATTTCAACTGCAACTCCAAATTCTAACTATGGCTAAACAAACTGAGGCAAAGGCAAGGAAAACCTCTCATCTTAGTGTGACTGAGGTCAAGAATAGGGTAACTCAAAATATGATAATAAAAATATTTTGTTCGTTTTAGTCATTCACTGCTTGAGCCACAGCCCAGCAGTACAGGTCTATTGACCTCCATTTTGCCACATCTTTGTGGGTGGCACTGGAGCTCTTGATCGGGGACCCCCGTTTCCTATGCTCTTAGCCTTTCCTCCCCCTAGTTTCCTTTATTATCTTTCTCTGCCACTATACACACTTTCTGCTCATTTATGTGTTTACCAGTTTGCTATATGTTTTTGTCATGTTATAATGCTATCTGACACCACATTACCACTATAATACTTTCTCTTTCGCAGTATATTAAGTCCGTGCTATGTGAGCCATTTCCCCTGCCTTCTCCAACCGCGCCCCCCAGCCGGCCAACGCCAAGCTATGTGTGGAGGAGGGAGGGAGAAGGGAGGAGACAGGGAGGAGCCTCCCTGTCCCTCACTTGCTCAACACTTGTGAGGCATCAAGTTAGATGTCCTCAGTGGGGGGTTTTTTGTTTGTTTTTTTTGCTTGGACCAGTAGTGCATTGCCATTGGTCCAAACCATCCACAGAGCTCAAGCCTCTAACACCAGGTAGAGGCTGTTGTAG
>NW_017307335.1:368140-401202 GCF_000935625.1 Nanorana parkeri
AGCTACGATTTTGCACAGGATCCCCAAATACGTCAGGACCTGGCAACCATGGATTGATAAAAATATTTTGTTCGTTTTAGTCATTCACTGCTTGAGCCACAGCCCAGCAGTACAGGTCTATTGACCTCCATTTTGCCACATCTTTGTGGGTGGCACTGGAGCTCTTGATCGGGGACCCCCGTTTCCTATGCTCTTAGCCTTTCCTCCCCCTAGTTTCCTTTATTATCTTTCTCTGCCACTATACACACTTTCTGCTCATTTATGTGTTTACCAGTTTGCTATATGTTTTTGTCATGTTATAATGCTATCTGACACCACATTACCACTATAATACTTTCTCTTTCGCAGTATATTATTAATATGCCTATTTTCTATACATTATTGTTCCACTTTGTTGCCAACTGTCTGTAAAGTTGCCACTTATATTAAAAACAAGAAATACTGACTAAACACAGCATTCCCCCCAAACAAAAAACAATAGCCCAAACAAACCTTACCAAAAGTACTCCCTAGTCCCTTGTTCCAATGTTTTGTTTTATCTAACAAAAAGGCCATACAACTGAAATGCTACCACCAGTGGGAGATAAAGCTATGGGTACTGATAGGCTGACATTGTTGCTAGGTTTGGCTATGTAAATCATACAGTCCCATTTTAGTCCTCAATGTGGAGGTAAGAATCCTAGCCAAGACTTATTAGGAGACTTGACAGAGTAATAAATTCCATAATCTCTTCTGACAAAATGAGATTTAAACCAGGGAAATATTCTATGAACAGATCCAGACTTGTCAAGAAACAGAGCACTGGAATCTTTGGATTTTGGTTATATTTAAGGGCTGTTCTTGGCAACTTTGGGCTTGGATTTATTTTTGTTGTACCTGCATTCTTCTGGATTTAATAGAGGACAATGGCCAAAATTTTGATCAGTTAACTAATAAAGTCTAATGCCATAATTTCCCCCCCATAGACTCTCCTCTAGTCTTCAAGCCCCCAAGCTGCATTACATTAAGCAACTTGTTTTACCTGTTTAGATTTTGCAATTACTAAACCCCTTACTGCTGTTGTAAAAGTGAACATAGGCCCTTTTACGTGACGCTGCTAAAAGGCAGCTACACAATAACTCCACATATCAGTTGCAAACCTCATTCATTTTAATTTCAAATAATCCTGTTTAGAAACATGAAGCAGCTCTACCCTCTTGTCTCCAATCCCGCTGCTTGAACCTCGGTGCCTGGTAAAGCTTCCAGCGAAGCCTTCACTGAGCAATAGGTAAAACAAACGGCACTCGCAAGGGGATCCGTCCATCCAACACTTTATTTGTAAAAAGGCACAACAGCAGCAAACAAATGCTTACATGTTTCAGCCCCCAGACTGGGCCTTACTACTAAGGCCCAGTTTTGGGGGCTGAAATATGTAAGCGTTTGCTGGTGGTATGCCATTTTACAAATAAAAGTACCGGATGGACGGATCCCCTTGCGAGTGACGTTTTTTTAAAACTTTAAGTAATTGATGATGCAAAAATTACGTTTGGAACTAAAACTAATCTTACCCTATCTATATTCAAACAATGGTTATTCCTAGCAACAAAGTGTCACATTAAGACAGCAAGCGTAGTTATTCTCATCCATTCCATCCTGGTTTTTAATGGTAAATCCTGTGCTCCCACAGTAAATATATAATTTCTATGTCCCGACTCTATTCTCTGTTTAAGAGTTCCTGTAAAAACTAATATAACCAAGTTTCTACTTTTTTACTTTGTAAGGTTTATGACAAATGATGTGTTATCCAGAGACAAAAAGGCACAGATGGTCTACATTTTTGGCAAACAGATCCAATGGCCTTCAGTCAAACATTTTTGCCTTTATGGTTCCAAAAGGTCTATTAAAACAAAAAAATTACTCTTGACAAAACTGCAATGCCCACAAAAAGATTTAAACATATGATAAATCTTTGTCAAAGCCCATCCATGAACAGATCTGGAAGATAAATTCTACTTTCTTTCCCAAACGCAGCCATGCCTATAGCTGGGACATGCAGCTAGGGTAAACCTGAAGCATGTGTTGGAAGTGCATGAAAAACGTAACTGTCAAATTATACTTATTGTTCCTCAGAAAATGTTTGTTTTTTTAATATTTAAAAGGGGAATACATAAGCAGGATTGGGGTCTAGTACAGATGCACCGCATACATATTTCAGTATTCATTAGAGAGATAATTGTGCATAGCATGAGTGAAAAGCACTTAGCAAAGCCTTGATCGAGGCCTGGGAGCCGTTTTATGAAATATCTACAAATTGTGAGACATTTATAACCAAGATGCAATATTTATAGTAGGAAGCCTTTTGGTAACAGTATTTGGGTTATGAGTGGGATTATGTGTAGCATATACTGTCTTATTGAGTCTTTGCATATGAGCCTGTTGGTATTAGCAAGAAGGGGTGGGTAGGATCTTAGGGCAAAAGCAGGGTATGGGATGTTAAGAGGTTTTGACTGGGAAAGGGGGTTAAAATGAGACACTGTTTGCTGCATTAGAATAGAAGTGGATGTAATAGTCTCAGGTCAGGGTTTAAAACCATTATCTAGCTCTCCACCTCTCCAGGATTGCCATCTGAAAAACTTAGTAGAAATCAACAAATCACCAAAACGCAGTGTTTATATTTTTTTAAGGCAATAACTTCACTGGTTGGACTGTATTATTCTACTACCCTTACTTGTTATCACCTTTACCCCTCTCAGGCCACCCATCTTCTTTCCTCCCGATACAGCCAATCACAGCCCTGAAACTTTACTCCTTCCACTGTGACAGAGTTCCAAAGACCTCCAGGTGATGAGACTATACTCTAGAATCCACAACTGGGATGTGTACTATGGTCAGGACTGGAGCATGAAGTACTGCCCAAGCCAGAATCAACTCTGCTTCCCTTTGAGCCCCGCGGCTTCGGTAGCATCCCTGATGGCAATATCCTAGTAAATCTTGGTTAGGTGACTCGGCTATGAGTATTGAGCACTGATTTCTCAAAATTTAGGATCCGTCTGAATCCTAATTTAAAACCCATTTCTGCAGGGTCTGCACTGCCTGTTGAACATTGGCTGACAGAGTCCGTACCAATTGTTCCTTTAGCAGAAAATCCTCCTGGTATCCCCCCAATGGGTATGCCCTCAGAGTGAAAGAGAGCTAGGACAGCTGAGGACCCAAGGTACCCAATGGGAAGAGCAATAAACTGGTACTGTTGTGTGCCCACAGAAAACACAGGTACCAATCATGGTGGGAAAATGGGGTTGTGCAAGCATCCTTGATGTCCAAGGAGGCTCCAAATGCTCCTGGTTGAAGGAAAGCAACGACTGACCTAGCAGATTTCATGCAGAATATTTGAACTCCAAGGAATTGGTTGAGGATCTTTAGATTTATAATATGGCAAATGTATCAATTTGCTTTGGAAACTGAGGACAAGTTCAAGTAGAACTCCTGGAACAGTTCCTCTTCTGGACAGGACAATGACCCCCAAGAGAGGAGCTGCTGCCTTTGCAGGGAGGCTAGCAAATTTGACAGCATAAAAAGGTGGAGGCGGAGTTTGAAACCCTAGCTTGTAGCCCCTCACAACAACATTCTTAACCCAAGTTTCTGACATGAACTGGAGCCAGATGGCTGAAAAAAGTAGACAGACTTCCCAACCCAGATAAGTGAGGGCACCCCTTCATTGAGAGGGGCGTTTGTTTCTAGCATGGGCAGGTTTGGAGGTCCAGGGTTTACAGTGGAGCTGAGTTCCAGGTCTGGGATTTTACCCAGAGGCCTTTGTGAAATAAAAGGAACTCTTTAACTACATGATCCGAGTGCTTACCCACAGAGCTCTCGCCTACTTTTTCTGGGGTAAAAGGGTACTCTTTTTCCCCTGTGATCTCCTTGATGTAATGTCCAAGGAATCACCAAAGAGTAATTCCCCTACAAAAGGGCATCCTGTGTGGCACTTCTTGCACAGACGTTCCGCAGACCAACACTTAAACCAGATGTACCGAAAGGATGCTCAGCCTGAATATTTGCAAAGTTCATATGCTAGTCTACCAATGCAGTAGGCGATGGGTAAGATCTCCAGCTGTTGAAGGCCACATTAATCCATCAGAATAGATCTGGAGTCCCTAGCCTTGTCCTTGGACCAAATAGCCAGGGTCTGCAACAGCAAGTTGCATAACTGGGCCTGCTAAGGAAAATAAGGCCATAAAGAGGGCTTTCAACCTTTTGTTGATGAGGAGCTTAAACACAGGAACATGCTCAAAAAGGACCATCAAGGCTCTGTTGAAAACAGTCCACAACAGGAACAGTGCATTCCTTTAGGAACTTCTCAACAGGCTATGGCAGAGCAAAACAGATTAGAGGGATGAAGATTTGTAGAGTAAGACCTGTATAACACAGGCTGTGAAAGCTTATGTAGCTTTCCTATTCACAGCTACAAATAAGTGGTATTGGGAAGGTTGTACCAGGCTGAGGTGTTTCTAAGAAACCTAGGCTGTCGACGTTTGTCTAGCCAGACACTGGCTGCTCCAAGGCAAGGCATGTGCAAACCCCATCAATAAGAATAAAAATGGTATCCTTCGGAATAGGAAGTATATCTGCAGAATGCAAAACAAAACCCATCTCATAACAGAAGAGAACTCAGACAAAGCCAAAAAATCATAATGAAAAAAAATGTAATACATAAAAATATATGCATAAAGACATGATTTCATACAACCTCAAGTGCCATTGTAAATATTGCAACACCCCATCTATATAAATAGTTAACAAACTGGAAGTGTAAACAGATCCTCGGCACTGCCCATTAAAAATGATTGAAGCCGGAAGGGAGATGTTAAGGGCCTCTGTTTTATGCAAATTTACTTTGAAGTGACTAACGTGGCCGAACTTGCGGAATTCCTCTAGTAGGCTAGTAGGCATTTTTTCTTTTTCTTACATACTCATATAAACAGCCTCCTGACAATTCTCTCCACCAATGGAACTACTAAACTTATCTCTCCATTTCCTCCCTGACTCCTCTCTGAGTCTCTCAACCCATCTCTTCTCTCTCTCTCTCTCCCCCTCCCCCACTCCCCTCCATTCACGTCCCTCCTACCCAAGGGGATTATTGGACCCATCATTACTTACAGGTACAAAGCCATCTGCATATGGGCGGACTTGGGAGCACAGTTTCCAAGGCTGACCCACTTATCTACCATATGCCTGTACATTATATCTTTGTACTTTTTTCAGCCTTTCTTTATCAGCCTTTCTTTTTCATCTTTATTGGTAGGATGAAGAATTCGCTAAATATCAGGCCATTTTAAAACATGACCGCTAAAGTTTGAGTTTGTGTCTGTCAGTAAGGGGAAAGGAGGAGTGCAGTGATAAAGAAAGGCTGAAAAAAAAAAAATCAAAAAAGAAATAAGCTTGTGAAAACGTGCAGAGGATTGTGAGCCAAGCACAGGGCAGGCCTTTGGGGTGTTCGAGCTGTGCAGCCGCACAGGGTGCCAGGCGGCCGGCACAGCTAATCCTCGGGGTGGTTTTTCTCCTCACTGCTGGCCATCCGACATGACAGCGCTCCCTCCATCCCTCCCATTTACATCACTTCCTGTTCATTCATGAATTTCTGAATGGGGAGTAGCACTCACTACAGAGGCTCCTCCCAATTCATAAACTGGTGATAGTAAAATATATGTTACCATCATCAGTTTCTGAAGGAATGGGAAGCCTCTGTACAGAGTGCATCCCATTTATTGAGAGCTGAGGCTGCAGAAAAAGAAAAAAATTGAGGACTGTGTGTCCTCAGTTTCTTTTCCATTTTAAAAAAGGGAACTGTTAGGGGGTTTAGACCCCCAATATTTCCACGCATGACATCATATAACACCGCACGTGTTGGGCGCCGCCATCTTGGTGTATATCTAGGTATACACCATGATAGCGGCGCCTATACCGGCGTGTGACATCACCTGACGCCACGCATGCAGTGCGTTATGTGACATCATGCTCCCCGCCTCCAAGATGGTGGCTTGCATTTGCAGAACGCGCCGGTGGCCAACATGGCCGCCGCACATTCTCAAACAAATTATGTGCCTGAATACATTTTTCGTATATTCGGGCAAATAGTAATTCATTAATTTTACATGTAGTTTAGGTTGTGTGTTCTGTTTTTTTATTTTTACTTTTCTAGATGCACTTACTCGAAAAAAGGGTCGGCATGACACCCTGACACTTTATTCTTATAGACTCTGTTTTAATTTGACATTTATTGTTTGCCTTCTGTTTTATTTAATACTTATATTGCGCCTACAAGTTTAATACCTTTAAATAAAAGTTTTATTTTATCATACTTCTTAATATGTTTCTTTGGGGCTTAACAAAATGGGAGTCTTTGAATGGTGCGGATATTGGGGAAATGGGTGTGACCACTGAGGGGTGTGATTACCGAGGGGCGCTGTAGAGCTTTCTCGCACAGGGCGCCTAAAGGCCTAAGGCCGGCCCTGGCCAAGCAGGTCTAGATTCAAAGACACGATAGGAATCGTGACCTAACCTGGAAGTGTAGAGGTCTGGACAGCATGGGTACCAATAGCCAACGGAATGTTTTGGCTACAGGTAGTGTAGGGTGGGAGTGTCTCAAGGTTGAATATGTAGAGTAGTTGAGAAATACAAGATAAAAGCTTATGATGCAAAACAAATCCAACAAGCAACTGAATAATAAGGGATCTTATGGAAAAAGGGAGCGGAATAGGTTACAGGGGCCATAAAGTGATGATACGTCCACATAATAGTGTGTAGTAATTAGTTCTACAGTTGGTAGATGGTAATTATGAATTCACACAGGCTTAGCTTAACCTTAGGATAAAGAATCATACAGCTTGGAAACATTTATGCAACTTCATGTTCCATAACTTGATAGAGATTAAATAACATTTTACACAAACAAACATATGACACAAACATATAACACAATCAAACATATGTATAAGTGGTAATCTTCCTGACAATCTGATGGGAATGTATTGAGAAACAATTAGTATCTGTAATGCTACAGGATTAGCAATGCAATGTAGGAGCATAGAATCATTAAGTAAAAATAGGCCATTATGAATATCACATGGATAGAGATGACAAAAATAATTGTCACATTTTTTGGAGACAGATCAGAAGCTTCTTTTGATGGTATTTAATTACCACTGTGGTTTTAATTTTTTTGACTATATTAATGAAAAATTACTAAAACTTTTTTTTTTTTTTTTTTTACATTAAGTTATAATACAATTACCCAATTTTTTTGGTAAAATATAAAAGACGGTGTCACACCTGCGAAATTGCACAAAACTACCATACCCAAAATTGACCATAGGCGATGCTTTAAAAGCTTTAACCGCTCATCAGTTAAGTGTTATGAGTGATAAATGGCCCTAGAATTATTGCTCTCATTGCGACATTCACGGAGATATGTAACATGTGCAGCGTAATGGGTGCAATCGTCGTTTTCGAATGTATGTGCACCCGATGCATGTATGGGTGGGGACTTTAATAAAAAAAAAAAAAAAGAAAAAACATTTTTCATGCGACTTAAAAATTTTTTTGCAACTTACATTTTTTTTTCCCACTTAACTTTGTCATGACATAGGGGGCTAAGAAACACCCTTATGTGATGGCAAAGAGATGCGACAGCTCCTCTTTATGGAAACATCAGGGGTCTCCAGGACCCCTAATGTTTTCTAAGGACCCCCGAAGGAGCAGATGAAGCAGAGATCTGTTTCATCAGCTTCTCTCCAGCTTCTGTAGCTGGAGAGTGACAGCAGAATGCAAAGTGGTGTAATATACATCACTTCCGCACTGACACCGGAGAGGGGACCGGAGGGAGCTCGTGTACCGATCTCCCTCCGATCCCGTCAGAGAGCCACAATGCTTATCCCGGGCTTGCACCGGGCACAGCGGAGCCCGGGACTGTACACAACGGCACCTTACACAAGTGATTAGCGAGCGGATCGCTTGTATGTGAATAGGCATCCCTGCCTGTTTTTAAGTTTGGGCAGGTTCCTGCGAGTGGGCGTGGCTGACGGGACGTTTAAATACGCCTCCTCAGATCTAGGAAGCTGCTGCAAAAATGTGTACAACGGCCAGCGGTTAAATGTATGCCTAATCCTTTTTGTAGTTTTGGCTTTATGATTGGGGTCACTTTCTTGTTGGAAGACAAATCTCCCAAGGTTCAGGTTTATTGCAGACTACTTTGGGTTGTCCTCCAGTATTTCCGCATTTAATTTTTGTCATATCAAACCATAAAATCTTCCTCTAGCTACCTTTAGAGTCTTTCACTCCATTTCTGGCAAACTGTATGCGAGAGGTCATGCGAGTTATAGTTCAGTTACACTGTGTTTTAGTGTTTTATGACAGTAATACATGAACACATCTAAGGTGCTCCATTTTTTTTTTTTATATAAAAAAGGAAGGAACGACGAAGATCCTGTTTTTCTCTCAGTATGGGTATCCTTTAAAAAGAGTATGGTGACCTTGCGGATGGGTGGTCTGGGATATGACCTATTAGAATCCAAAGCAAACTTCTAATGTTGGTTTTTAGCCTTTAAGATCTAACAGCAACCTATACTTTTATCCAGTTTATCCTCAACTCCTAAATGGTGATCCTAAACTCATAATCACTTATGTGCTACCAGAATTCAAGTGTGAAATAGCAGAATCATTGATAAATTAAAATCTTAAAAATCGGTTCTATGCTTTTGCTCCTTAAAGCCGCTCTGTGCTGTGAACTTTCAGTGACTTCCTTCATATATGTAATATTATCCATTGTAGACTATACTTGCTCAAGATAAAATTCACATTTATACCTTGCAAATAAATTCCACATGTTTGGTACAATGATCATTATTAGGGAACAGTATGAATGACAATGCAAATAAAGACATTTTGAAAACTGAAACAAGGCCCATTAAGTGCTCATTTCCCTTAGTTTCATAAATGTAGTACTGAAATAATATAAACAAGGAGAATTGTCCCTAAACACAATATGAGGCAGGAGTATAAAATGTCAAGGAGAGACAGTGGATAGTTTTAAAGTATATATTCAACATTTATAACCCAGGTTTGCCTTATGGAAATATGCATACAGATTTACAATTAAAAGTCTCCAAATGGATATTAAGTATGAAAGCATCCATCAGTTTTATTAGCTAGGCTGGGAAAAAAAGGTCTAGTGTTTTACAAAATAAAACTCCACCTATATAAATGCTTGAGGCCCTACAATTGCTAAAAAACATAAGTTGACACCACAGGCCAAACAAAAATTCCAAAAATATATATTTTATGGAATATTCTTTACTTTATGAGTTAGAGAAAAACATAAGAAAAAAAGAACTCTAAAATCCCAACTTGAAAGCTAAAACTGGATCTGTCTCAAGGTGACCTCTAACAAACATCTTGTTTTGGTTCGACAACTTCATAAGGGAAATCTTCTGACAGCAGAAAATATTAGAGGCAGTGAGACAGGCAAAGCAGAGACAATGCAGGTTTAAAGCAGCCAAAAATGAGCCAAGTGAACAGGTGATTTCATCACTACAGGCAGCTAAATGGGGGAACCAAGAGAATGTGATTATGTGTTGGTGGGGCACAAGTTTTTAAAGCAAACGTGCTGATTTACCTTGCATGGGCAAAGCTCACGTGTTCTTAGAAGGAGCTTGAGGAAAATATACACTTTGCTACCATCGAAAAAAATACTTAAAAAGGAAAGTCTGCTATGCACACTACTCTGGTTAGCTGAGCTAGCATCACCAATATTGTGACTACATGACCAATCAGTGAATGTCCAGTCCTAGCCCCCAAACATTTTAGATAAATAGTCCTGCATTTACTTCACCATAGAAAGTGCCATGTACTGTAAATACAAAGATAAGAGCGCATAATTGTTCTGCTAGGCTTTTTAGATCATAAAGAAAAACTTAAAATGGACAGAACATTACAAAAAAGATTTTTTATCATCCATTATCCAGTCAGTTATTTTCAGCAACAAGAAACTGGGGCCAATAGTTTCTGGGGCAGAGAGCAGCGCCCAACCCAGTACTAAGAGTGTACTTTAAGCGGTTGACTTAAAAGGAAAACTAGGAGGCGAGTGATTTACACTCATCCTCATAGTTAGAGCCGACGTGCGACATTGAAACTGTCACATGTCGGCTCTCTTGATCGGGAAGTGAGCAAACACATACCGTTTGCTCGATCCTCTCCCTGCAGAGAGTGGTGACTGTCAGTCACCACTCTGCATAGGGATTCCCCCTCCCCTTTCCGGTCCTCAAGCACTGACTAGAGGGATGGACCGGGGAGGGGGCAGGCAGAGCCCACTGTCAATCAGCGAGCCAGGTGGATCCCGACAGTATGGTCAGGATCCGTCCTGGCTGCGGCACTCTCAGTATAGAGTGAGCTGTAGCTCACTCTATACTGAGGTTTGGGTCACGAGAGGAGGTTGGTATATGTCCTCCCGTGACCCTAAAGAGAACTATGGGCTAAAAAGGTTACCCCATAGTTCTCTTAAAATGTTAGGCTAAAGTGTACCTGTGGGGAGAAAAGATTTCACTTACCCTGATAGCAAGTACCTACGGGTTCCTGCATGCCATCCAGGCAATGACACTATTTGAATATAAAGCAAATAAATGAATGCGGTTGTTTCAAAACAATACAGGCCTCTCTAGTAGGTTTGCTATCATGATGGGTCATGATGCCTTAGGATCTGCAGTTTGGTCCAGTTATTTAGTGCTACACATTTAAGGATACTCCTCTGCCAAATGATTTCCAATACAGGGTAGGGACCCAGTATATATTACGTGGATTCCTTGTACTGTACAAGTGATAAATATGGTGCAACACTGTTAAGTTGGAAACAAACTCAGAGTGAAAACAGGAAATAAGAATTCTTAAATGTAGGAAATCAGCAAGTGTAGGAGACTTCCTACAATAATGTTAACAGAATTGGGTGCAGAACTGAAAGGGTCTGGAGCTTTGCCAGACAAGCACGGTAAAAGAAATATAGATGTATAGTAAGAATAGCAAAAGTGGGGATATTGGAGTCATGAAAAGGGTATCAATATGTAGAGTGATATGGTACACTCCAAATGGTTTCCAAGCACTATATACGACAATAATACGACAAAATTAAGCAGATGGTGAAATTTTCAAAGCAGCAAATCTCACCAGCACATTGTATGCTCACTTAAGAGCCATTTGTTGTTTATCAGCAGAGTTTCAGAGCACATTGCCCCATTATCAAGTAAACAGTCAAGGTTTGCCTGAAGGAGTTATGTGCTCGGAATCATCACTGATACTGTGAACAATAAATAGCTCTATAATTGAGCAATTTGCTGGTGAGATTTGATGCTTTGAGGAAGAGTGCAAAAATAAGGCAACAGAAGTATTATCTGTGACTATTAACCACCTCTGGGCCGGCCGTTTTTTTTACTTTTACTTTAAAAACGGCCGGCCCGAGCTCTCTAGATCTGAGCGGGCGTCTTTAGACGTCCGCTCAGACACGCCCCCCCCCCGCGCCGAGCGGGATATGGCCGAAATTTAAAAACAGGCAGCAATGCCTGTCACCATACAAGCGATCCGCCGGCTGTAGAGCCGGTGGATCGTGTGTATGGGGTGCCGATCCGTCCCGTTCCCCCTGCCGATCACGGGCTCCGCTGTGCCCGGTGCGAGCCCGGGATCAGCATGTCGCTTGTGACACAAGTTTAGTGGGAAAAAAAAAAAAAAAAAAAAAAAGCTTCATCAGCTTCTTTTGGGGGGTCCTAGGTGACATTAGAGGTCTTGGAGACCCCTGATGTCTCCATAAAGAGGACCTGTCACATATTTTGCTATCACATAGAGGGGGTTTTATTATGTGTGAAAAAAAAAAAGGGAAAAAAAAATGTAAGTCCCCCCCAAATTTAAAGTTACACCATAAAAAAAGAATAAAAAAAAGCAAAAAAAAAAATGTTTAAGTCCCCACCCATACATACACGCGCCGGGGGCGCATACGTGCAAAAAAAAAGACGATTGCGCCCATTACGCCGCACATGTTACATATCGCCGCGAACGTCGGAGTGAGAGCAATAAGTCTAGGGCCATCAATCACTGATAACACTAAACTGATGAGCGGTAAAAGCTTTTAAAGCGTCGCCCATGGCCAATTTTGGGTATGGTAGTTTTCTGCGATTTCGCGGGTGCGCGCAATTTTAAAGCTTGACATGTTTGGTGTCTATTTACCCGACGTGACCCGATCTTTTATATTTTACCAAAAAACTGGGTAATAAATGTTTCCTAACATAGTGTTAAAAAAAAAGTTTTTTTTCCCAAAATTTTCTGTAATTTTTCCTAATTATAGTAAAAAATAAAAACCCCCGTGGTGTTTAAATACCACCAAAAGAAAGCCCTATCTGTCCCCAAAAAATGGTATAAAATTAATTTCAGTACAGCGTTGCATGACGGAATAAACGTCAGTCAAAGTACCGCAGCGCTGAATACTGAAAAATGGCCTGGCCAGGAAGGGGGTCTAAACACCTGGTCTTGAAGTGGTTAATAGAATTATTACAGTTTAAGAATCACCACTTCCCGCTCAGGCAATGCCTTTTCAAATTAAATAGTGAAATTTGATACGATCAGATGGATTTGGACACAGAAAGCCACTGTATTAACGTGACAGCTCGGCACATTGGCAGCCTCCGTTTCCTCAGCACAGATTTCTTTAACAGTATTTAGTTCACTAGTAAGTTACAGGTGAGTTTCAAAAGGTCCATATTAATATGGACATTAAAATGGTTCAAAAGGAACTTACAACGCACACAAGTTTTATCTGATCTTTAAAAAAAAAGAAAGTTTGATGACCACAACTGCATTTTATAGGGACATTACAAATCATTGTATGTCAGCCTCATACATTATGTACAAGCAGACCATATATTTAGATGGGGATGATTTTCAATAGACAATTAAGCCAACATGCCAACTACATGACCTATGTATGGGTTGCCTTATTTTTCACAGGTTTCTTATGTTAAATATTTCCCTACAAGAACGCTGCTGTTCAGCATCCTAGTACTATGCGAGAACTATCGGGTGAATTAATTACACTCATCCCCATAGAGATAGAGCAGACATGTGAGATTGAAACTGTCACATCAGCTCTATTGATCGGGAGGTGAAAACATGCCGCCGATCTGCTCACTTCCAGATCATCTCCCTGCAGAGAGCAATGACCGTCAGTCACCGCTCCCCACAGGGATTCCGATCCTCCAGCACTGACTGGAGGGACGGACAGAGGAACCGGCGGGCACAGCTGCAGAGGCAGCTGTCAAGCAGCCAGCAGGGTGGATCTCGACTGTATTGGTGGGATCCGTGCCAGCTGCGGCACTCTCGGCATATAGCGGGCAATTTACGGTTTTATATTATATATGTATATACACACACACACACACACACAAAAAAAAAGGGAATAAAAAGGTGAATACTCAATAGTCCTGGTTTTAGGAGTTCTGACAGAGTTCAGAGTTGAATAAGCAAAAGAGAAGTCTGCAGGGCTCTTCAAGCAACCTTTCAGCAGATGATGTCCAGAGATTAAGGGGAACTCTTCTGCGATGTTAAGACTTCTTGATGTTACTCGAGTTCCGTTCTGGATGTTTCAAAACAAAAAGCCCTCCTTATAGTTCCCTTGACAGCATATTTTATTAGCCCTATAAGGGGCGTCACAGAGCCGGCCCCTAGTGCAAGGCTGGGGAGGGAAAGCAGGAGGATGACTACATTTTATTTTACACCATCACCACCCAATTCCAAATTATGAAATGTAGCCGATTGTTTATATTAACTTGTCCACTGGTAATAGATGAGTGCCTGGTGATATGCCTGGTTAATTAGGGACAGCTGTAAAAGGCTCAGAACTATTTGGGACTTTCACTAGGGCTGGAGCAATAAAGATCACAGTCAGATAAGTAGATCTCTGTTCTGTGGAATGTGGAAGGCCTGGCAAAATGACTAAATGAAGGCAGGCCCCCTCCCGCCCCAGAATGCAGGGGAAGTTTTGTGATGGATTGCGGTGCCTTCCAGCAGCTACCACTATGGAAAGCACAGCATTCGGTGTGAACAACACATTTTGACACTCCAATCAAATGAACTAGGAGGTTGACGGTCATGTTAATTCTGTAAATGCTCTCCACAGGGACCAAAAAAGTTGACTATGTTACATAAGAGCTGCCCATTTTCCATTGACATTTTTTTTCCCCATTTTTACTGCTAATGTGAACACTTACCTTCTGAGCTGCTTCTCAATGTGCAGAAGTCTTTTTTTCCCACCTGAATCATGCAATGCCCACAGCGCTGGTCTCACTTTTTTGTGTAGAAGCATATCTTGCACTTCAAGTGTCGTTCATGGAAGTCACCTATTGGTCCTTCATGGAGAAACTACAGGCTGACTTAATAACGTTACCTGCATCGACAGGAACAAGCAGCATGGGAGCAGCGTGTAAAGCTGCTTGGGCACCCCATACATGCAGGACAATGCTATCATGGGGAATGTACTCTTGAAGCATAGGATCAGTTTTATCCCTGTCTCGCATGGCAGTGCGGTGTTGCATTTCTTAAAGGCTAGGACTACTATAACAGGCACTCTGTGTATTCCCATTAAAACACGTGGTGGTAGCTATTGTTTGTGTGTGAAAAGGGATAACTGCAGAGGTAAACTGACACCAGTAAAAATCACTCTGACACACATTTTATCTGGAAAATCTGTGCAGGGTGAGGCTGAGGGAGCCATTCTCACAGGTCTCTTCTAGGGATGTTGAAAAGTCACCTAGTGGAGAACAATGACGCCCAAGGTAAGGCAAAACCTTGCATGCTCACAAACCCGAGCTGCTGATGTTGCAGATGATCCTAGGCAATCAAAGCAGGAGCAGAAGTAGAAAGGTACTTCCTTTAGGCTAAATGGCAGGAGAAGAGCATGAAGCATGCACAACACTCCACCTATCAGATGCAAGGGCTCAGGTGCCTCTGTATTAACAGTTACTGATGTAGGATGGCGGGACTTTCAAAATAGCGCTCAAAGTTACTAACTGAAATAGCTCCTAGTGCCTTAGACCAACCAGCCTTACTCTTTATGTGAGTCCTCAGAAAATTGTCCAATTCAAGATACCACCAGCATACCGTGTTCAGATGAGAAAACCAGATACTTCGTCACTTACAAGATGCAACATTTCAAAGCAACTAAGGATCTCTTCCTCAGACAGCAGTGACAGTAGTCAGATAACAAAACACAGTTTAAATAGGCAACAATACCCAATTACAATCCCTCACTGATTGAACCGTCTGTGGGCTTTTCTATTACCAACTACATGTCTCTTATATTCTGTTGGCAAGATCTCTGCAAATAAGTTCCCAGCTTTTATATTTCCCCTTATTATAGGGGAATTCAGATGGATTTTTTATTTTATTCACAAAACAAGGAGTACAAAATGAAGAACTGTGGAACTTGCTGGCACAGATGGGCAGAGCTGAAACCCACAGAAGGAAGAGGACACCGCTAGAGACACCAAAAGATATAGGAACACAGCAAGTGATTTACCCAGTCTTGAATGAAATGACCCTTTAAAATGGCAGCATGTATACCAGGAACAATAAATCATCCATAATGTTTCATTGCAGTCTGCATCAAGCATATGAAATATGATAACCAACTGTTCTGATTACTATCAGCAACTGAAAAACACTGCCCTTTTCTCTACTAAATAGGCTTGCAAAAGAAAAAGAAAGTTAAATAGATGTTTAAAGCCATGAGCAGTTAGTCATGAGCAGTATTCCTAAATGAATGCTAGGAGAATTTGTGCAGTAGTAACAGGTCATGCAGTGAGTAAAGCTGTCTTTTAATGAAGAAAGACTGTCACAACAGTGTCAGCAATTTACATTCATAGGTATAAAAGAAACATTCTATACAAGGGGCCTACAAAGTTCAAAGATACTTGAAGAAAAACAGAAATGTGTGGTATGATTGGAATGTTTTCATTTACTGCTACACTGTATCTTTAATAGAGAATACACTCCTTTTCATGTAACTCATATATAAGAAGGGGGGTAGGACAGACAGCTAAAGAATAAAATATAGATAACGTCTTATGATCTACTCTACGTTTCGAATTACCTGAAAATTAAGGACATAATTTGAGACTTTACATGTTAGACTAGTGTTTTTTTTCCAAACTTTATTAAACAATGCACTCCTTTATAAAAGCCATCCAAAATAAATATTTGTGCCCGTATCTATGATTTATTCATTACTAAAACTCCGTTCTGAATTTTACTTCAAAAGGTATACTTGAACCATTTAGAAGTACCTCCAAGGTTACACATACCACTTTTTCAGAAATTGTCTCAAACCAAGTCATGGGGAAGATCAGTGTCCGAATATTGAAATCCTGACAGATAATTCAAAATGATATAGCTATACATTCATTAAAAAAAGATTAAAGCTGAATTCCAGGATTAGCCAATATCGTCTTAATACAAGAGGCATGCGTATTCTTGATATGATTTGTGCATGTCTTCCGGATGTGTGCAATAGTCCAGCATGAAACTGTGCAAAAGTTTCCTGTAAAAAAGACCAGATACTGCTGCCTCTGTCCTAGTGCAGGGTCACTGGTCTTGTATCTGCCCCCTCCTGTAGTTTTCTGCAGGTAACCTGTAGTGGGGGGGGTGCCTGCTGGGTCCCTTTAACAGATCAGCTCTCTATGCAGGCTTTGTACAGCACAGTGATGTCACTGCTATTGTTAAAAGGTAATAAATGGGTTTGCAAAGGTATTTGGTACACACCGAGTAGATTTATATCTTTTGTGGCCATTACATAGTAGGTAAGATTGAATAAAGACAGGTCCATCTAATACACACACACTTTGCTCTAGTAGTTCCCATATCCTTGCATATTAATTGAAGAAACTCATCTAAAAGGTTCTTGAATTTATCAATGCTATCAGTGGATTCCACATTTTTGTTTTGTGCAGTCTAAGATTAAAAGAATTATGGGATGGCTAAAACACTCATCCTCATAATTCAAGCTGACCTGTGACACTGAAGCTGTCACAGGTCAGCTCTATTGATTGGGAAGTCAGTGAACACAAACCGCCGATCGCGGACTACCCGATTCTCTCCTTGCAGAGAGTGGCTGTCAGTTGACTCTCACCGCAGAGATTCCCCCCAGCTGCGGCGTGGCTCTGCGCTCTCAGCATATAGCGGGCAATAGCCCGCTATATACTGAGTTTTGGGTCACCGGAGGACTTTAGTATATGTCCTCATGTGATCCTGAAGAGAACTATGGCCAAAAAAAGTTAGGGCATAGTTCTTTTAAAGCGACTCTCCTAAAAGGCACAGCCAGCTGTGCCCGCCCCTCCGCCGTCCTTTCCTCCAGCGCTGACTGGGGAGGAGAGGGGAGAATCCCTGCAGGGTGTGGTGACTGACTGGCACTACTCTCTGGAGGGGCAAGATCGGAACTCCGTGATCAGCGGTATGCAATTGCTCATTTCCCAATCAATAGAGCAGACTTGTGACAGTTTCAGTGTCACACATCGGTCCTAACTATGGGGATGAGTGTATTTCGCTCTCCCCAAAATTCTCCTTTATTTTCTGGAGGCAATCTTTTTAACTCAGGCCTTCCATCCCCTTTATTACATTTTGCATCCCTTCTCTGAACTCTCAAGTTCGAGGATGGTCTTTCCTAAGGGTTGGTGACCAAAACTGAACCCCATACTCAGTGGAGGCTGAACCAGTTATTTATAAAAGTGGTAAAATTGTGTGTTTTTATCCCTTGCCAAAACCCCTCTTAATACAGAATAGTATTTGATTTGCTGGCCGCTGCTTGGCATTGCATTCTGTTGCAGCATATGCGATTAGGACCCCCAAGTCTTTCTCTATTTCTGACTTCCCAAGTAGAGCAACAGAAGTATGCACCTTCTTGGCTTCCATGTGCATAACCTTGCATTTTTTCACTATCAAAATCGCATTTGCCATCTTGCAGCCCACGCCTCAAATTGTATCTAGGTTCTCTTGAAGTGAATGTGTCTTGCCCTACACAGTTTAGTATCATGCACAAACCCAGAGATTGAACTATTACATTATATACATCCATTACTTAAACGTAATTTAAACTTATGATTTTGCGACTGGGTTTCAGCTTTAAATATGTATATATTTTTAATGCAACACATGTAAATACCTGCAAGACCTGACATTAGCATCATAATGCCATATAATGGGAGAGTGAGGGACAATACTAAGTCTATCAGGTAAGCTGCATGCAAATACACTGCCAATTAACATGTAACTCATTTATGTACTTAGCAGTTTGCGTGGAATTTAGATTTAAAATGTAAGATCTGCAGTCCTAAAAGCATCCTACTGACCAAAAAAAAAGTAAGTCTCTGGAAAATAAAGGCTAGTTACACACCCAAAAAAGGGCAAAACACATTCTTTCCCCAGGAAACTACCTGCTTAAAAGCAATTCATAATCTGAGAAACTGTTAGGAAAACTGACAAACTGTTTATTTAACCGGGCATGAAGAGGTCAACTGACTGTATAACCAAATTCAGAAAATGAATAAAGCAATAGGGATAGTATTGTTCAGAGGTCAGGATGTTTATATTACGGAACCTAACAGGGGAATTGGCAATACAAATGACTGACTGGAAGACCTAGTCAAATATACTAAAATAATTTATACTCACTGGTCTAGTAGAGTTTTTAGCTTTGGCTTAATCTGTACAACTCAGTAAAGCTAAACATATAGGTGTTAAACACATACAGCACATGTATAGAAATATAAATAAATAAACTCTGAAAACCCCTGAAGAGTCAGATTGGTCAGGAAGCAAAAGCAATTAATGTGTTATTTCAAATGCAATGGTATAGCTGCCAAATCTCCAATCTCCAATTTCCTGGGGTAAGCACCAGTTGTGCCCATGAACTGTGTCTTGTTTCAAAAGTTTAAAGAAGTGTAATGGGGCCCCCTTATCAGGGGAAACCAAAGTAGCTAACTTTGAAACAATACATCAAAAAATCATCTGCATGATCACCCAAAAATCCCCAAGGGGTATTCAAACCTAAATAGTATTGTATATCAAAAGAGAAAAAAAAACCCCATGGGAATAAACTCTAGGAATACATAAACCAATCATTAAAAATATAACACTATTATTAAACCCTTTTAAAAACATTAAACAACCAAAAAAAAAACACCTGCATGCGGCTATAAATATTAGGTAGTAAGACATGGGTCTCTTTGCCTCCTGTATGATGGAAAAACTCCTTGGCTGTAAATTCATTCATGGTCTGCATTGGAAAGTTCCAGCTTGCAAGCTATTGAGCAAGGTGGCAGCATTGAAGTCGCTTTAAAGTGCGAAGCGGGATACGCTTGGACCAAGTACTACAGCTTGTACCCTTGTTGGGGAGTCATTAGTTTCTATGCACGTGCAAGTATCTGTTGCTTATATTATATACAACCTGGGTTGGTCAAGATTCAAGACACTGAACCAATGCTTTATCTACACGCTGCTGCTAGTTGCTACATCCTTGTATTGCACAGTTGATGCAGGATCTATGGCTATACAAGATCAAAGCTGCAATAATTACTGCTCTGCTGTTTGAGATAGTGGCTTTGAACTTCTAATGCTTCTTATGCTTAAAATCATGATGGTCTCTATCTATCCATAAAATGCTGTTACTCAAGATTTGGAACTTCAGGTGCTATCTGTGTCTCAAAAGGAGACATCAAGCTATTAATTCTGTTTTCATATACTAAGGTTTATGGCTATTTACCACATTCTGTCTGGACTTTTCTATTCTATATAATTATGCTGGAAGCCAACTTGTAATTGAATGGAATTATCACACGAGTCCATCTTAAGAATTAGTCAGCCAGGCTGTTATCTATTTATTCTATCATTTAGAAGTATAAAAGATTCATAGTATCATGCAGGTAGGATATTGATTTTTCAGCTTTAGATAATCAGTGTTAAGAGGGTTTCATAATAGTTATATTTTTAATGATTGGTTTATGTAATAACTTCCAAGGAGTTTATTCAGATGCAGGGTTTTTCTTTTGTTTCAAAAGTTACATGCTGTAATAAAATGTGTCTACTATTCATGCTCTAGTGTTAATCCTCTTTTATTGGTTTGTCAAGGTAATATTTAAATCAACTATAATCCAGCTGAACATATTTATTGGTTATACATTGTGGTCCTTTAAGACCTGATTGTTCATAAGGTATGAGATGAGCAGTAAAGTCTCCCTGTAAAATGTTTTTTTAAAAGATGGCAACTATGTCAATTATCGCAGTAATAAAGCAGTATATCTTTAACCCCTTCGTGACGGGAGACGTACACTGTACGTCCCGCCACAAAGGGACCAAATGACTTGTCACGTACACTGTACGTGACGAGTTATTTGCTGCACTAGAAGGCTGGTAACCGCTGAGAATCAGCGGTTAGCATTCATTAATGTATGCCTCAGTATAGAGGCATCCATTAATGAAAGGGTTAACCTTTTTCAGACACCCGATACCTTAATATCGGGTGTCTGAGAGTCAAAGCAGAGCGTGCACACATGCCGGCAAAAGCCAGCATTCTGACAGCTCGTATAGATCGAGAGCTAGGTCTCTCAAGCTATACTGGCTTTTTTTTTTTCTTTCACTTTCAGGGATACATAATTCCTGAAAGAAGAATGTTTCAGTTTTCTGATAGTTGTTGGAACAATCAGAAAACTAGTGACAGCTGAATCCTGAACTGCTGCAGGATCAGTGTCACTAACTTATTATCGGCTGTTCTGAAGTTTGAAACAGCCTGATAACCAAAAATGTATTAATTTATCAAGCAGTAAGAGTGAGATTAATTCACGACTGCTTGATATAATTAAATAAAATAACATTTTTAAGTTTAAAAAAAATAGTGAAAAAAGTGTAAAAAAATAAAAATAAGGGACAGATAAATGAATGTATTTATTGCATTTTTTTTTAGCTGTGCTGGTTTTGTAAAAAAAATACCGTACTACAAATCAAAACTGCTTTTTTTACGTTTTTTTTTGTCCTAAGTGAGGCGTTAGACACACATATGTGATATAAATATGTAGCCCTATCCGTCCCCTAAAAAACAATATATAATATGTGTGGGTGCACTTTAAGTATATTACTGACGTGAATCACACAGCAAAAATGTCAAAAGTGTGTCATTTACGAACAGAAACTAAAAACAAGCTCAGTCATGAAGGGGTTAAATATTGTTTAAAGTAACTGATAATCATAATAAAAGCTGCTACCCACAACTAATGGCTTCCTGCATGCCAGACCACTGTAAATCAGAAAGTGTTGGCCATGTCCGTGTTGTCGGTTTCCTTCTCCTTGCCACGCAGTGAGACTCCCATCATTATTATGAGCCAATAGGAACGTAGGAGTTCGAGAGAACCAGTTGCAGATTCAAAACAACTAGGCAGTCGGGCATGCAGTCACTTCAACAAAAGTAAATTGAACAAAATTGCCTTTTGTCGAACAGAGGAGTGTCAACAGAGCCACACACTGCTTGAATTTAGGCCAAGTCACTTACTACAGTGTTCGCAGATAGACGGAGTGAAAATGTGCAAAAGGGACACAGATAGCAATAAAAAGCTGAAAGGGCTTTTAGCTGTCCCCTACCCTGCAAAAAAAAAAAACAGCATTTTTAATCGTCTGTGTCCCTGTTGAAGATTTTCCTCCAGTTCCTGCCTGGTGAAATTGCCATCACCAGGACAGAGAGTAAGTGAAAATATTTAACCATAAACAGCAGTGAAATTCCAGCAAAAGTTCTAATCCCCCACTCTATCCAAAACCAAACATCTCACCTGATCCAATTTTTTAGGTAACAATCATATGTTTGCAGGTCATTCCATGTCCCTGGCTACCATACCCCACTGGAAATTAACATGTATGTTTTTAGTATGGTCTTTAAATCAGAAAAACTAACCTATTTATTCAGCTTGCTGTGATCTAATTAAATAGCCCCCTACAGATATAAAACTATGTCCACACAAAACTCTTTTTGCAAACTTGGGATAGAGTAGGGATGATTTAGAACTAGGGATGCACAGATACTAGGGCCGATACTTGCCATTTTCACAAAAACTGCCAGGGTCGCAGTGGTGGCAGCTGCGACTGGGCCCTGGTGCCCCACCACTGTCCTGAAATCATTAGTCTGTACAGTTTTAGAAAAACTGTCACATGACACTAAACAAAAATGTATCAGTAATTGTTATCTGCGTCTACTTGGACAGGTATCAGTACTTGGTCTGGAAAAAATGGTATCGGTACATCCCTAATATACATTATATGTATTTTAAACCAATTTTACACTTAACAGGGATGCACAATTCCCAGGAGCCCCGTAGCTAATGAACCTTAAAAATTACAGATGCCTCCTAACTTTTGAGATTTTCCTCTAGTTTACTCTTGGAGCTGGAAAAGTTTCAGTACTTGTGCCAAGTACGAGACCTTGGAATCTGTGCATCCCTAGTTAGAACAATTGTCAAATTTTCACTGCTATTCAATCTCTAGGAGCATTTATTGTTTTATTTAGCCTGTTTTGATCTACACTGCTGATTTCTAAACAAAAAAACACAAAAAAAAGGATGCATTTTAGATTACAACCCCAATTCAAAAAAACCTGTGTAAAATCGATCTAAAAACAGAATGCAATGATTTTCAAATCCATAAATATATATAATCCATATATTTTATACACAATAGAAAACATCCACTGGGAACGTACCATTCTAAGAAAAAAATAAGGTAATTTTGAAATTGATGGCAGCAACAAGTCTCAAAAAAGTTTGGACAGGGCCATGTTTACCACAGTGTAGCATACCGTATTTTTCCGTGTATAAGACGCTACTTTTTCATAAAAATCTTTATCTAAAAATAGACGTGCGTCTTATACACGGGGGCCGCGGTTTTGAAAGTGCTGATACAACTGCAAACTAGCCTCACGGATTGCAGAGACAAGATAACAGTTCTCCTCCAGTCATAAATCTTTTTAACCTGACGTGAGCTGTTGCTGGGGAGATCGTGTAGGCAGTGCCCAGAGCGGTAATGTCGGAGTATTCTGTGACCATAAAAATGTCAGAAAGTGAAAAACAACCTGTAAACTCTCTAAACTCATGGTATGGTGTCAAACAAGAGGTGATTGTAAAGTCCTTCAAGAAATGTGGAATCAGCAATGCCATGGACGGAACTGAGGATGATCTTGTATAGACAGTGACTCAGCAGACAGCAGTGATGCAGCAGAAGTTGAAGAAACTGATATGTTTGAAGCTAAAAGTGATGAAAAAACCAGTGATGCAACAGAGGCTGAATAAAGTGATTGGCTCAGAGGTAAGTGTGATGCATAATATCATTTAAAATATTGATTTCTGAATTTTGGGTAAGAAAAGTTGGGGGCGTCTTATACATGGGGGCGTCTTAGACGGAAAAATACGGTACCTCTTTTAACAACACTGTAAACATTTCGGAACGGAGACCAGTTGCTGGAGTTTTTGGAAAGGAATGTTGTCCCATTTTTGCCGGATATAGAATTCTAACTACTCAACAGATATGGGTCTTCTTTGTAGTATGTTTAGTTTCAAGATGCACCAAACATTTTAAGTTGGTGAAAGGTCTGGACTGCAGGCAGGCCAGTTATGCACCTGAACTCTACTACAACGAAGCCATGGCGTTGTCATAGATGCAGTATGCAGTTTAGCATTGTCCTGCTGACATATAAAAGGTGTTCCCTGAAAAAGATGTTGTCTAGATAGGAGCATATGCTGCTCCTAAACCTGGATATATCTTTCAGCAGTGATGGTGCCTTTCCAGATCTGCAAGCTGCTCATTCCATATACACTAATCCACCCCCATACCATCAGAGACGCAGGCTTTTGAACTGAACGCTGATGAGCACCTGGTGACGGAGCATGGAGAATGCTTCCTGGCTAGTCAGGAGGCTCTGTGGCCGAAAAACCGGTAAAAATATATATTTTTTTTCTATTAAAAAAAAAGTACCCATGAGGATGACATTATAATCACCTGCTTCAGCCCTTTGGACTCCTAAAACTGAGGGTGGCTCCCAAGTGGATTGCCTGGGGGACCAGTTGAATGGTCAGATAGGAAAGCCAGCTGGAAATCACCACTCTCAAATGGCTACCATGCCTGTACAGGAGGTACTTGTAAGCTACCCTTCTGCGGTTAGCTCTGTTTTCTTGCTGATAAGCGTGAAACAGCACCAACAGTCCAAGGAACAGGAGGATTTTTCTGTACATTTATCCAGGGTCAAAGTGAAATAAATAGTTGACGACTGTGGAATTATCCAAACCAATTAAATTTGCTAATTACATAAAGAATCTCATGTGATTTAATAAAACAAACAGTTATTACAAGCATTTCATGGGGAAATAATGCTCTTATCGGGAAAAAAAAGTTTTATTTCAGTAAATGCAATTCTGCATATAGTGTAACATGCAAAATTAACTTACCCACAAAGCCATTTTCTCCCACCAGCTTCAACGCAATCTTGTCTGCCAAAACTGAAGAACTGCCATGTGCTATGTTAGCAAAAGGACCAGCATGAACAAACACTGGTGTTCCCTGTTAAAATAAAGTTTAAAAAGAACCAGTTACACTAGATGCATTTGCTTTTCAATGGATGAAAAATTAAAACATATAAGACAAAATTAAAAAAGGGGGGGAAAAAACAAAACCTAAGTTCCATTGATCTGCATTCAGAAGCCAAGTCTCTAAAACACCTTGTAAAGTAACATGCAATGTTTAAAGCGGGGCAAAACTCAGCACAGCCAATGTGAAAGAGTTTCCTCTGTCATACAAAATAATATTCTACCGCAGATCTCCGTGACTAGCCAAGAGTTGTAAAAACTAACAGAAATATTTTGGTTACACAACAGTATTGATTTGGGAGAAATATGAACACATACTTTGGACTGAAGAATAGATGATATAGGAGACTTTCAAAAACAGATCTTGTTATTTTATATGTACTTTATTATTCATATATGTGCATGTCATTTGTTTTTGCACTTTAATCTTCTAAACTGCTATATTCACAATGAGTATGGTAGTAAAAAAAAAATAATAATAACAATAATACAGTCCTTACAGGGTAAAGGAGAAGTAACCACTTATTTTCACTGATTTAGCAGGCAACAAGATCCATTAGAAGGATAGTGTAGGAGAATAAAGCACTACAAGGGGAGTAACTGACAGAAAAGCACTCTCCTGCAAAGAGGAGTAAAGCAAGATATTGTTTTCAGCATCAACCTTGCACAGGGCATATGTAGATTCTTGTGCAATGCATTAGTATTTCGTCCTACCTAATGGAGAACTTTGAGTTCAAACAGGATAACATTCTCATGGATATTCCCATGGGCGTTACCAGAGCAGGAATTAGTTTCCAGGTTGTAGTAATACAAGAAATGGCAGCTAAAGAATGTGTCTAAATCCAAGGGTCTAAAGTGGAAGCTACAAGGGGAAGCCTGAGCATCCTAACTGTGGTTGTCTACAAGGCAATACTGTAGTATTCGATAAATAATGGGGTTCCTCAAGGGCAGAACCAAAAAGAGACCTCCCTGTAAAGCCCAAGTAAAACACAAATTCCTTAAAGTCCAATTAAACCTTTGGGGGGAAGGGGGGTTTACATACATCTACTGCAAGCAAGCAGTACATATATGCAAAAACATTTTTAAAAATAAAAAAAAAAGTTACCAACTTTCCTCTGTCTCCGCCACTGGCTCCCGTCCGAAGATCTGAAGATTCGAGTGGTTGAGCAGGATCATGGGGCGGGCATATGTGCAGTACAGATCTTCGGTGGGGAGCAGAGGAGAGACACAGTGGAGCTGAATGCACGCAGCCGGGAGCGTGCGCGTTGGACAGACTTTGGGACAGGAAGAGACATGAGTCTGTGGTGAATCATAGTGCACTGGAGGGACTTCTGAATACAAGCGGAAGGAAGATGATCGGATCAAGAGGCATCATGTAAGGTAAGTGCTTATATTTGTGACTTTAATGTCACTTTAAGGTCACAATTCGCATTCCAGGAATGATGCCAAAGTGCTTAACAGTATGCATATGGATAGCCAAAGAACATACAAGACACAAGCTTAGATGCTTGTAAGAGATTGCCATAGCTGAACTGCTGGACTCCAAGACATTTGTTCCAAAAATTCAAAGACAAGGGTTTGTACCCGAAATGGAGGTCTCCAGGAGATGTGATCCACAAATGACATGGTTTCAGAAATGGGAGTCAGGGCCAATAGAAGATGGAGTCATTCCAGATAACTTAAACTGGGTTCTAAGAAGCAAGTTCAACTGCCTGTCAGTGAAATCCCTAAAAGCTAAAATCATCATCAACCTGTTTGGCGGTAAGTTCATTAACATGGATGACTTAAGTGTCTACAGTGGGCAAAAAATACTTATTACATTTTCCTTTCAAAGGGAAAAAGCTCCTTCACATTGTCAGCAGGTAACCATTTAATTAGGTTGTTTCCAGTCCTCAGAGGAATGTTTTACATACCAAGTGTATTGGGAAGGTCTTTGCAGCTGCAAGAGCTCTACACTAAGTGGCCAGATTATTATGACCACCTGACGTTTGTAGGCAAATTAGCTATAATTTCGCGCTGAAGTTGCTAGAGAGCCAGACCATTATAAATAGGGAAGCAGGTTGTTTACCACGACAGTAGAAGTGATTTTTTTTCTGAAGATATGGGTAAACAACGCGATTTAACAGCCTTTGAACGTAGGATGATTGTTGGCGCTCGGAGCCATGGAGCGAGTATCAGCAAAACAGCAGAATTTGTTAAATGTTCAAGAGCAGCTGTTGTTAAAGTGTTTAAAGACTGGACTGTCAGCCGAAAATCTCGGTCTGAACGTGCGAATTGTGGCCGTCAGCGACTAGTCAATGTTAGGGCAGAACGGAGAGTGGCAAGACTGGTACAAGACAACAGAAGGGCAACAGTGCAGTGTCAGATTCCTCGCATCACCTTTCAACATCTCGTGGAGTCACGAGGCGGCCCAACGAAGTCATCACGTGGAGTCATCTCGTGGCCCACCGAAATACTGATGGGCTGGTCATAATAATCTGGCCACTCAGTGTATAAACACCATGTGCCTGGAGAAGATGGCTGATCCTCCAACTGCAGGGTAGAACGTACTACATCAAATCAGATTATAAAGATTTCCTTAAAAAGTTGAGTCATAGGGAAATTGGTGAAATACAGTCTCTTCAGTAGAAGACTGAGGACTCTGAATATGAATGGTAAGAGGGGTGACAGGCACACTGCGGTAGAGGTCCAGTAAGGTCAGAATTAGATTTTGTTGTGGATTGCGTCAGTGCATGCTTAGAGTCCCTGCAAGCATATTGCTCCGTTAATGGTGTGCAAAAATCTGATATTGGATATTAGGGGTTTGCATACACATGGGATGTCTCATCTACCACTGTGGCACTATACAAGACTCCAATGAAGATGACCCTAAAGTAATATGGGTTGCAGGATGTAGGTTATATCCTGGCATTGGACACTTCTGAGGATACCGAAGAATCTCCCCAAGCAACAATGGAGCGGAGGTCACCTGTTGCGAGCAGGACTAACCTCAGAGTCTTTTAAAAAGGACATGTTGCACTGCATAGAGCAGAACAACTATGCCCAAAATGAGGCAAGACTTGACATACAAACGCAAGCAGCTGATGCTGAAGGGTTATAGGTGGCCATTGGTGACAAAGTAATTGTAGGCTGGCAGTGGAACTAGACCAAAGACCTGATGATCCACAAAGTGCTGGAGAAGTAAGCTCAGCAGTGGGATAATAATTCTAGGTTGAATAGCGGGAGAAAAGCAGACAGCGTAGACTCCACCTAGTGAGTATGTCAGCGCTCAGTTCCCTCAGTATTACCTGTTACCGCTGTAAAATTGCATGAATGTTAAAATGGCACCCAATGGTACCAACTGTAAGGTAAGCCCCTGGGGCTTTAGTCCGACCTGCCTTACTGACTATGCAATTTCTCACAGACTAGGCCACACCAGAGGCTGTGCTCCGGCTCTAGGCGCTGAAGGACACTTTGCAGTTAACAGAGTACACAGAGGTCTAGAAAGTGCCACAATGCAAAGCTCATTGCCTGAAGAACACATTCCAATAAAATCCAACAACCTTCCAGCAGAGTTCAGATCCATGCTCCAAAGCTTCTGTGCTGAGGATATACTGATGGGAAGGGCTGCCACGTAAAGGACTAGCTCAAGCAAAAAAAATACAAGAGGATTATAATTATTTTAAAGTAAACCTTTCACGATAGAAATACAGCAGTGCCATTCTCACTATGAAAAGCCACTTGACTGACAGTTATACTTTGACTCACTGACCTGCAGCACCTAAGTAAAATCATAGAAAACTTCAAGTATGGCAGTCAGACAACTGGCATTTTCAGGAGATCTTAGTTGCAGCTTTCTCATTAACTTTTCGTTCAAGCAATTTAAAAAAAAATTCTGTAGCGTGAAAATCAAAAGTTCTACCATTGGCAAGTGCCTAAATTGTTATATGAAAGCAAGTATATGAAAGCGAGTGAGAGAATATAAGTAGGTCTGCAACCAACTAATCGATTATAAGAATAGTTGTCAACTATTTATTGATTAGTTGGTTAGATCCCCTAGCTCTCTCCTCCATGCTGGGAGGGGGGCACAGCAAGCAGTGGGCAGGTGCAATAGCTAGCCTGCTATTGGCTATTGCAATTTGAAATGGCCAATAGCAGGCTAGCAATTGCTCCAGCCCACTATCTGCTGTATTTACAGTAAGCTGCCTTCTGTGGAATTTTGCCACTGGCAGCTGTCATTCCCTGGCTGAAGCTATTCAAGTGCCATGTGCTTACAATACAATTATTAAAAAGAAAATTATAAAAAGGTTGTAAAAAAGTAATTTTCGGTTTCGGCCTGACAAATTCTGCTGCTGGAGGTGCATTGCAGTGCCATTCATTTCAATGGCACCCCATTCGCGCCTCCCACCGACCCACAGTGTGATCGCCTGTATTGGAACGCACAGTACTGCAATGCTGTGCATTCCAGTGCAGTGCAATTGCAAAAAATTGTGGATGCAGTTTTATTCTGAAGTAAACCATGTTTGTAACACTCTATTTGTGTATTTTGTTTTAGATTAAGGATGGTATTTATTTATTTTATTTTTATCCGATTGAAAAAAAAAATCGCCCAACTAATCAATTATGAAAATAATCATTAGTTGCAGCCTTAAATAAAAGTATGTTTTTGTACTTTCAGGAGAAAAAAAAAATGATGTATACATTATACTGACATTAATGCACAGACTAGTTTAGGATTACGTGCCCTATTGCACATATCTTTACCATTCTCAAGCGTCAAAGCCGACAAAAAATTAAGTTCTTTGAAGCCTAATAATAGTACATCAACGTAAGAGGAGGTATTGTATCCGAGAACTATAGAAGTTGGGTAGGTTTTCCTCTAACATCCCTTTTCCTTCCAGTGTAGAAATACTTAAGGGATTCACCTCAACTCACCGAAACATTATCCTTAAACTTTTAAATATCCCAGATTTCATTTGACTATTTTATTCAACTTGTCACGTCCATCTGTCACTATCACAAAGTAATTTACATAGTTATCTAAGGGAATGTTTCAATGTGGTTAATAATCACAGTTCTAGGTAAAAAATTCTGGCAGCCTCCTGCGGCCAACATCTGTAAAAACATGAACCATCCTTTCATTACAGCAGTGTGAAAACAGATAACCCCCAGAAAATTCCCATATAGTATCCCAGCTCCTGGCTATACAGGCTTGCACAATCATGAAACAAAGGCAGGAAACTGCACATATATCAAAATACGAGCATATGGAGAAACGGTCAAGTGATGCATATTATCAGCATGTCAGAGGAGTTTATAAAAAATAAAAAGCAAAACAAACTTGATAATATATACAAGGTGTCCTGTGATGGATAATTTCTAAGTAGTACTTAAACAAATACAACACACATGCAAATCCTACCCTTTTTCACCTTGTTCCACTATCACTTACATGCTGAAACTGAAGTAATGACAGATTCCTCTACCATGTATAAAAAATAGATTGAATACTTCTATGAAGAATATGAAAAATATGAAAAATATAAAGAAAAAAAAAAAAAACTTTCTACAACCACTGTTAGAGAGCTTTTTGGAGGCAGCCATTACTGGTGATTATTTATTAAAACCATTTCACTGGCTGTCATTCTGATGCTTGGACTTTTATTGCTGTCCGAGTCACTGACCTGAAACAAATATAGAGATAAGTAGTTCTGACACTTTTCTGAGATTCATTTACAGCAGGCTTGTTCCAGGACCACCAATGAAAAATATCAAAGTTAGCCACAGCTCAGCATCTAAGCATTTTCAGAAGGTGGCATGCAAATGGCAGCTTCCATAAATCTCTTGTAACATACACTTTTGATTAAAAATTTTGGTGTGAATTGGCAATTTTAAATAGATTCAAAATAGCATAACATGTATGTTTTTCCCTAACACCTTACGAGTGAGGTTGGACAAATGAATGCACCTAATTTGAAGAGGGTTTACCAATATTTTGGGGTCTAGTCAGATGTAGATGGTCACCAGGCAACTGCCTGGTGGTTATTAGATAGCCTATATGAAAATAATCATTAGTTGCAGCCTTAAATAAAAGTATGTTTTTGTACTTTCAGGAGAAAAAAAAAATGATGTATACATTATACTGACATTAATGCACAGACTAGTTTAGGATTACGTGCCCTATTGCACATATCTTTACCATTCTCAAGCGTCAAAGCCGACAAAAAATTAAGTTCTTTGAAGCCTAATAATAGTACATCAACGTAAGAGGAGGTATTGTATCCGAGAACTATAGAAGTTGGGTAGGTTTTCCTCTAACATCCCTTTTCCTTCCAGTGTAGAAATACTTAAGGGATTCACCTCAACTCACCGAAACATTATCCTTAAACTTTTAAATATCCCAGATTTCATTTGACTATTTTATTCAACTTGTCACGTCCATCTGTCACTATCACAAAGTAATTTACATAGTTATCTAAGGGAATGTTTCAATGTGGTTAATAATCACAGTTCTAGGTAAAAAATTCTGGCAGCCTCCTGCGGCCAACATCTGTAAAAACATGAACCATCCTTTCATTACAGCAGTGTGAAAACAGATAACCCCCAGAAAATTCCCATATAGTATCCCAGCTCCTGGCTATACAGGCTTGCACAATCATGAAACAAAGGCAGGAAACTGCACATATATCAAAATACGAGCATATGGAGAAACGGTCAAGTGATGCATATTATCAGCATGTCAGAGGAGTTTATAAAAAATAAAAAGCAAAACAAACTTGATAATATATACAAGGTGTCCTGTGATGGATAATTTCTAAGTAGTACTTAAACAAATACAACACACATGCAAATCCTACCCTTTTTCACCTTGTTCCACTATCACTTACATGCTGAAACTGAAGTAATGACAGATTCCTCTACCATGTATAAAAAATAGATTGAATACTTCTATGAAGAATATGAAAAATATGAAAAATATAAAGAAAAAAAAAAAAAACTTTCTACAACCACTGTTAGAGAGCTTTTTGGAGGCAGCCATTACTGGTGATTATTTATTAAAACCATTTCACTGGCTGTCATTCTGATGCTTGGACTTTTATTGCTGTCCGAGTCACTGACCTGAAACAAATATAGAGATAAGTAGTTCTGACACTTTTCTGAGATTCATTTACAGCAGGCTTGTTCCAGGACCACCAATGAAAAATATCAAAGTTAGCCACAGCTCAGCATCTAAGCATTTTCAGAAGGTGGCATGCAAATGGCAGCTTCCATAAATCTCTTGTAACATACACTTTTGATTAAAAATTTTGGTGTGAATTGGCAATTTTAAATAGATTCAAAATAGCATAACATGTATGTTTTTCCCTAACACCTTACGAGTGAGGTTGGACAAATGAATGCACCTAATTTGAAGAGGGTTTACCAATATTTTGGGGTCTAGTCAGATGTAGATGGTCACCAGGCAACTGCCTGGTGGTTATTAGATAGCCTTGAAATCATTTTTCATGTCTACTCTACTTAGCTGTAAAGGACAAAAAGGTCTGGCAATTCCAAAATCTAGTAACCTAACCCAGGGATAAAGAAAAAAAGAAAACCCCCAAAAACCCTATCACAATTCAGAAACTCTGCAACTAATTACTGAATCGGAAAGGAACATCAGGTACGAATCAGCAAAAGGTGAGCAGATATGAAGATTGGTCTACAAAAATGAAGACCAGGGACTGTTTACTGTACTTTAATTCCAGTCATAAATATTCTTAACCCTTGCAGCAGTAGGACTACCCCTGTACTGCAAGGGTTAAGAGCTAATTTTTATCTAGGAAGCTAAAATAACAAAGATGTACTCAACTGAACCTTGCAGCCGGCTGGCTGTTGGACTGGTCCCTGAAGCCTTGCCCCCCCCCCCCCCCCCGGATCCACTGGTCTAAGGTCCTGTATACAGTGTATAGGACGTGAGGACGTCGAGGGACAGTCTATCGCTGGAGCGTAAGAGACAGGCTCCAGGGATCAGTCTAGCAGGCAGCTGGCTGCGAGGTTCAGGTGAGTAAATCTTTTATTTTCATCCCTAGATGCAAACAAGCATTTAAACCTTGCAGTGTAGGGAGTTTTCAGGGATTTTAGAAATTACACACAACAATCCATTTCTCTACAAGACCCCTGTATAATTAACCCATTGCCGTCCATCGTAAAAATACAGGTGGATGTCTATTACATCACTTATGCCTTTAGCGGTCACTTCTCTGGCTGCTATAGCCAGAGAGAAGAAGCTGGTGAAGCAGATATCTGCTTCTTTGGGGTCCCCAGTTGACATAAGGGGTCTTAGACAAGGAGGACCTGTCGTTTTTTGGCCATCACATAAGAGGATTTTTAGCCCCCTATGTAATAAATCAAGCTTAGTAAAAAAAAAAAAAAAAA